>NC_058132.1:266473751-266773751 GCF_016433145.1 Gracilinanus agilis | reverse complement strand
GTTTGAATATATATAGCAGGATCAAATATTTTATTGAGGCGAGGCAGTTAAAATCTTATCAATTATGCAATAGAAAAATGTGCCCATGGTGAATTAAAGCTGACTGGAGCACTGTAACTCCTAATTAGAAAGTGGTAGAAATTTAGGTAATGTGGACAGTAGTGAAATCAGCAACGTCTTTACACAAACTAGTGTTCTACTGAGTTGATCAATTTGATATGCTCATTTAATAAAACAAAATTTTATTCTTATATTTTAAAATTAGTTCACCTTAGTATATTCTATACTATTGAAGTCTAAGCTAAAACAAGCAAGAACCAATAGATTAAAATTTCAAGTTCAGAAGGAAGTGAAATTCATTGATAAATACAAAATATAATAGGAATTATTAAATTCATTAATATGCAATAGCACTTAATATGTCATAGTACCTGTATGGTATTGATTTCCAAGGAATAGATATCTTTAGAAATATTTTGAACTTATATCAAAATAGGAAAAAAAACAAACATGCCTTTTTATTGATTTAATTAAAGGTGTAATATATGTGCATTTTATGCAGATTTTTAAATTTAGTATCATTTGCAACTGAATAACCTTGAGATTGTGACATCTAATCTCATGTATCAGTTTCAGTCTTGAGTTTAAAACTTCCTGTATTTAAAATGTTTGAATACTTTATAGTCAGCCATTTCCATTATTCAAAAGGAAAGGATTTTTATATATCTTTATTTAGCATGCAGAAATGGTAATTCTACACAATTACAACTTGAAAAAGCGACAAACTTTATTTGAATAGTGCTTACTTTAGTCAGTTTTTCAATCTGTTTCTCCAGCTCTTCAACACTTGCTGCTTGATCACCGTCATCCTATAACAAAATAAAGCATTATTTATCTGTTCTCAAAATAAAAAGAATGACTACTGAACTTGGCAGTTATGCTATAAATGTAAAACTTTTATGTAGAAGTATAAAAATGCTCACGCTGGAAATTATAAAGTACTCTCTGCCCATATTAGCTTTTTTCTTCTCTAGTTTTTCTTTAAGAAAATTGTACTTTCTTATGTTTTAGATAAAAACAATAATTTGTATAGAATATTTCCATTTGTAATCAGTCTTAATAATAACAAAATATGTAATAGAGGTTCAAGGGAGGCATACATAGTAACATGTGTAATCCTAACAAATTGATAAAAGTTGATACTTTATATAACTTTAAGGATTTCAAAAGCCTTTATGGGTCCTAACTCTTTGGAGCTTCACAACAATTTTTAAAAGAGTATTGTTATCTGCACTTTACAGATGAAGAAAATAAGGCTCAGAAAAGTTAAGTGACTTGCTCTTGATCAAGCTGTTAATACATTCTGAAGTAGATGTTCTGTCCCAGCTCTTACTGGACATGGTCCAGTACTTCAGTCTATATGCTTTGCCAACCAGCCAGCCAACTCTGAATAGCTTTCCTAAGGCCAATATGTCTTTCAGTACGTCACTGAATTCAGTGAAAAGTCATTTCCTGTTTGACCATATCTTTTACCTCCTACTCTAAAATTGCAATCAGGACAAAGAGAGGAAGACACTTACAAAAGAGAGAAAATATTAGGAAACAATGGTAAATTACTGTAAAGATTATGCAGTTAGCCCATTCATGGCTATTGCTTAGATCTAAGTAGCTATAAGCAGCTGAAACAATCTGACATTGAATGATGTACACATTACCACATTAATGAATCCATAGTACAGTAAATTCTTAGTTTACAGAGGAGCTGCTTATCAGGCCTATATGTAACTCAAGACCTTGGATTTTCTTTATGTGTCTTGTTTCATTTCAGTCACCACAATGTTTACTAGAAAATACATAAAAAACTGGGTGTGGAAAAAATAAAACGAAAGCAAAAAGGCCAGGAAGATTATTTGTATATGTCCTGCTACTGCAATAAAAGGCTTGTGAAGATCAGGAATACTAGCAAAAGTGAATTCGTGCATCATCATTGAGCTTTACCGATCACTTTTTAATGTGCAAGGTGCCCTGTACTAGGACCATTCAAACTATCCATAGTCTATGTGATTTCAGAAACTTGATTTTAAGAAGAAAAAGGAAGTGCATCACCAGTGCTATTTTTTTGGGTCCTTGCTTTTACTTATTAGTAGGAGTCAGTTATCAAAAAGCACCTAAATAAGTGACTATCAGCTTTTGCTTTCAAAAATAACTCACATAAAATATCAAGGATATGTTAGTTTGATCTAGATGTTTGCTATTCCTTTAAGCAGGTTTCAGACTATATTTTCCTCCCCTCATTAACACAAAGAAATAACCTTATCAGGATTTTGATTGATAGTAATTGGAGATGTTTCAGTTTTATTTTAAAAAATTATAAGAAACTACAAAACTATTTTAAGTGAAAAATCTTCTGAGAAATTTTATCAATGATTTTTAAAAAACCAACTGCATGTAAAGGATAAAGTTTTTGAACCCTAGGGTTAAAAATACACCTCAGAAAAATGAAATGTTTCTCTAAGAGAAAGGGATAATTCCAAAGTAAACTTCCTTGGTTCCCCCTTCCTCAATTCCTTAAAAATTCTCAGCATCAGGACACATGTTAAAACCAGTGGAAATGCGTGTCGGCTATGGGGAGGGGGGTGAAGGGGAAAGTAAGAATGTGAATCATGTAACCATGGAAAATTTTTCTAAAAAATTTCTCAGCATCAGGATACTTCCTCCCTCTAGTCATAGGTATATTTTTACTCCTCATTGAAGCTAATCTCAATACTTGTATCCTTGAAAACATTCCTTCCTTCCTCTTTCAAGATCAAATTCTAGCAGTTATCCTTTCCCTCTTATTCATCTTGATTTCTCCTTTGTGTCTGAATATTTATATTTATGATTAGGTCCATAAAAAAAAGAAAATGTTAAAAGTTAAAAGACAGTAGGAGGGCAGCTAAGTGGCTCAGTGGATTGAGAGCCAGGCATAGAGATGGGACATCCTGGGTTCAAATCTGACCTTAGACACTTTCTACCTATATGACCCTGGGCAAGGCACTTAACCCCAATAGCCAAGCCCTTAGCACTCAGCTGCCTTAGAACCAATACATTGTTAATGATTCTAAGATGGAAGGTGTATGGTTTAAAAAAAAAAAAAAGACAAAAAAACAGTAAGCATATGTACTACTAAGTGATAAATAGAATTGCTAATTCTGTAAAGAGATGATTTGGTATGGGCCAAAAGATGATTTTTTGTTTTCTTTAATAATATATGCACTTGTCAAATGAAGCAAAATTATTTTTCAGGTGGCGTTTTGGGATAGTGAACTACTATACAAATCACAAATCATCATACATTACAAAATAAAAGCGAAAGGAGTTTCAGAAATAGTGCTATATTATGTTTCTTCAAGGTATTTTATACTCATATCATCTAAAAAGAGACCTAGTCCAACTTGCTCATTTTAAAGTTGAGGAAAATAAGGCCAAGAGAAGCCTAGGATACAATTACCCTTTTATAATGAAAATCCTTAGAGAAAGAAAATCCATGTTAATGGTTTTTATCTTTGTGTATCTCTGTAATGGTAGCTAAGAATAGCAAGTATTCAATTCTTAGGGTTTTGCAATGAAATTCTATAAATCTGTTACATTCTTGAAGAATCTCATACAGATCTAAGACATAAGCCTGACCCAGTATTGACTCTTAGTTCTCACAAAGTGGCACAAAGTTCATGCCCTTCCTCCTTGGAAGAACCAGGAAAGGACAAGGTGAAACCGGTTTTATTAACATCTTGACAGGAGGCTAGGGAGTGGAAAGATAATTTACCATAAAAAAGAGAGGCAAATTGCATCACATGGATAGGTTGTCAACATTCCCTTGGCTTAAGAAAGGCATTACTTTGTAATGGCTTCCTATTTAAGTCTCTTGACTTTTTATACTTCAAAGAAACCCAGAACCATTTTTCTGGATCTTGATTGGGAAAATACATACATCTACCTTTCTTCATGCCTGCTCTTTCAGAAATGGGGAGATGAAGGAAGGGGCAGAGGGAAATGTCAATTCCTTTGCTTCTTTCGCTAAATATTCTTCCTAATGCAAGGGACAGGAGCTTGATCGTTATAGAGAGCTTCTAAAATCCCTTTCTACTGCCTGCTCATCTCTTACACATCCACTCTTAAGAGAACTGAAGGTGACTAAATTAACAATTCTATCATACTTTTGTATATAAGATCTTCAAAAATTAGGATCATAGTTGGGAGGGATCTATAGTATTATCTGGTCTAATGTATTAATTTTACAAATGAGGCAGCTGAACCCTAAAAGGGCAAAGTGACATTACTTAAGCCCTGACTGGAGAAACTAAGATTAAAATCTTGACATTCTAATTATTGCCTCTTCTCCTTTGTATCATGGCTGCTGAACATGTTAATTTTTATTTAGTTTTATATAGTAGATTAAGAAATACATGGCTACATCAGATCCTGCTGAACTGACTGATGTAATTCATTTCATAATATCTGATTTATGGCTACTCTGACCCTTCTCATAAAAATATTTACTATTTAAGATTTCTGCACATGAAAGTGCCAATACTTCCTTTTTGTATATAAATAAAATGATACTGCTTGCTAGGAAATTCATAAAAGCACAAGTACACTAGTAATTATTCCATTTTTTAAAAATAACCCTTACCTTCCATCTTAGAATCAATACTGTGTATTGTTTCCAAGGAAGAAGAATGGTAAGGACTAAGCAATGGGAATTAAGTGAGTGCAAATTTGAACCCAGTATGTCCAGTCTCTAGGCTTGGCTCTTAGTCTACAGAGCTACCGAAATGCCCCCTGGCTTAATTAATTCTGAAATTGAACTCATGTACAAACATTGCCACCTTTATTCTTTATTTTACCATGAAGCCCTTTAAAAGCTCATGATGACTTGAAACTTGAGAAATTCCCTTTGAAGCCTCAAGACTCTGAGAACAAAATATAGGATATATCTATATGATAACACTACCAGACTCTTGTCTTTGTTCTTTCTCCCTTCTTTTACCCCCTATAACCAAATACAATGCTCAAAAATCTCAAATGAATAATTCTCACCTTTGTAAGCAAATCCCCTTGACTAGACTATGACTAGGATATTCATTGGTTTCATTTCTTGAGTTAACCTGACTCAAAACTCCAAGATAGGTTCTTAGAAAATATTATAGAATTTCTACTATGAGTCAGGTTTGAATTTGAGCATTAACTTGGGCAAATTTTGGATTGTCTGAGCCACTATAACCCAAATACACCCCTGATGAATGCACTACTCTTCTCAAAACTATTCAACTTGAGCAACTCCTCCTTGCCTGGTCAGTGGAGTGGTTTATTGACACACTGGAGTTTCCCCAAACCATGACAACTTACTCAGGAATTCTTTTCATAAGGAGGGGCACAACCTAATTTATTGCTAAGATTTCTTGTGATGAAATTTCCTAAAATAAACAAGAAAACACAACCTTTCTACACCCTTAAGTCTTGTCTTCCTGTGCCTAACAGGCCTCCTTTCCTCTTCATTCTCCCTCCTACTTCCCATCCCACCCCTGGTTGGATGCTTTCTGTACTACTGGGGCCCAGTTTCCAAAATACCAGTTCTGGTGAGACAGGACTGAATTCTAGAAGAGTCTCTCATATGCCAGTTTCTCCTTGCTCTTCCTCAGAACACTGCCTTTTTAAGGGCTTCTTTGTGATTCTTAACCTGTGTTCACTGGTTTACTTCCCAGTATAACCCCAAACAAATCTTTTAATAAGAAAACATAACTTTGGGAATGTGGCCGAGGTAACTGGAGCTCCCATCCAGAGCTGAACTGTTATGCCAAAAAGATTAAGATTTACTCAGGCTTTCATTACTTGAAAAAAACAAAACACAAACTAACCACAAGTTGTATTATGGGACAACTTAAATCCTGGTCTAGAGAAGAATAATTCTCATACTTTTTTATATAGTTTATAAGCAGCCTCAGAGTGAGAGAGATGTCAACTAGAGCTAGAACTACTGGCAGGAGTTCTTGCATCAGAGATCAAATCTGACAATGACAGCATGTATGTGAAAATACTCTTAAAAAGTATAAAGTACTATCCAAAAATAATAACTTATAAGTAATAAAACTAAAGATGAATCTATAAAGCTCTATAATAAATTCTTACAGAGCTAAGTAATAAAAAGAACAATTGCCATATTTATATAATGCAACATAGTCTTTTAAATTTTATTACCTCATCATCACAAATATCTATTTTCTTTCCTTTTTTGTCATCTTTGTCTTCTTCATCTTCATCCTCTTCATCAGCTTGGTCATCACTATCATCATCGTCGTCATCATCATAGTCACTATCTCCCCCTTTCCGTCTTCGCTTACGTCCTGTAGTAGGTGTACCCAAGGAATGTGGTTCTTCTCCAAGTTCACCACCACCTGTAGTGTCTCTTTTCCCTGTTTTCTTAGCATGAATGATTCTGAGTCTTTAAATGTAAAAAAAGAAAAACAAAAAACATCATCATTTAAGAGTAAACCTATCTGAAAGCTACCTTAAAAAAGGATAAGCCATTCATTATATGAATTCATTTCAATGTACTTAGCTCTTTGCTAGAAATAATTTACAAATAAAAATTAGACAAATGGAAACTGAAGAACTAGCAAATATCAAGTTGATAATTTTCCTCTATTTAAAACTCATTATTATTTGAGGTATCTCACTTACTGAATTAAAACATGTTTAAAATATAAAAAATTATATCTCCCAGGGATAAGGGAACACTATTAAAACAGATGAAAAACTCTGTAAGGTCCTAATTATAAGAATGAAAAAGTAATAGTAAACTTAACTCCCATTCTATATTATTTTATATTCTATATTAAGAATAATTTTCTCTTCAGTTATTACAGAAGAGCTATCCTTTTCACATAATGAGCATGTTTCTAATATTTTATTAATAATTAGGTAGAAAAATAAGTTACGATTTTAAATTAAGGTTGGACTTTGATAAAGCCTCTCAAAAATAAACCTAAAATGCTAAACAATAAGAGAAAAAAAGAAAATTTAATTGGTATGAGGAGATAACATTCATGTCAGAAGCAACCACAAAACTTTAAAATATGAAACTTTTAAAAAATAATTTAAAGATAGGAAGGCCAATAGTAATAAATATGGAAAGTGGTCGACTGGATAGGACTAGATTTATTCTCAGATGCCCTGAATTCATTCCTGTCATTACTATTTAATAAATACTTTCATGACGTTGGGCAAATATTTTACATCTCTGGGCCTCAGTTTTCCCATCTTTAAAATGAGAGTGTCCTATAAAGTTCCCTTTCAAATTTGAAATCTATGATTATATGATCTATTTTAATCATATAATTACTTATGTGCAATAATAATTCCTGGGTTTTCGCTATCTTTAGTTTATCTCATTTAAATTAATCATTTCTATGTCTAATTTTTACACGAAGGTGAGCCAGTTGAATTCGATATCAGCGAATTACTGCTCTTATTGAAAAACTTGCATAAAAACTCAGAATATTAATTTTAAGGAAATATAACTTACTTGCGAAGTTTACCTTCAACCATCCATTTATCTCTTCTTAAGTTTGACATATAATCAATATTCTTGTCAATTTCACTGCCAATATAAAAAAGGACATAATATCAGATATTACTATTTTTCTATTTATAAAGTTTATGACTTTTGACAAATGAATAAACACATGTGTGTGTATCATATATGCACATATATGCTAAATACACTTCATTACTGAATAGTGAGTGGCAACATGGTAGTGGGAAAAAGGGTCTGTCTTGAAGTTATAAGTAAGATCTCAGTTCAAATGCTGTCTCTGACTTGTACTAGCTCTCAGTACTCCGTGGAAATTCTTTAAGAATATTAGTTTCAGAATTGATGGTCCTCTTTGGTGGAAGAAGTTTCCACAATGGGAGTTTCCTACACTGATAAGATCACATGCCCAGATCCTTTTAAAAACTAAATATACATGGAGAGCTGGCTTTGGAGTACCAACAGCCCAGATAAAGTTCTGCCTCTGATGACCTTAATCATGTTATTTAACCTCTTAATTCTCTGGGAAATTCTAACCTTCAGTGATACAGTTTCCTCATCCAGGAGGTTCCCTTTAACACACACACACACACACACTATGCACTATCATGATGCAGTATAAAATTTGTGCTATTGAAGTTGTCAGTTCTTGAATGTAATTAATTATATGCTTACACTAAAACCTAGAATGTCACAGTAACCAGTGGCAATGATATAAAATAATTAGTATCACTTCCTTTTCCTTCCTGTATAAAAGCCAGCTGATTACAATTGCCCTACAACATCAATGAAAACTATTCATCTCATTTCTGTTGACTTATTATGATGTTATCATTAGCTGTTAGGCACCTTCTGGCACAAAATTGTTGATTTCTCTTTGAAACCTTATAGTTGTTATGTTCTTTGGAAATTATGGTGCTGTCACTTATAACACTCTATAGTAGGAAAAAGGGACATTTATATAACACCTACTATGTGTTAATACACTATTATTAGTGTATATCAGTGTATATATTAAGCTTAGATAATTATCCCAAAGTAGTGTAAACAGATGAAAAACTGTGACAATTCAAGAGTATGGCTGAGAATGTATTTACACAAAAATTTAGACTCACAAAGGTGATAAACATACTTAGCCTTGCATACTTTGGTTTCATCTTTTGCCCAGAAAGCAAAGGATGGAGGAATGGGATATGACTGAAATCTAAAAATCATGAATGGCAAGGATAAAGTGAATATGGACTTGGCCTCTAAGCATGCATCATTAAGGTTTTGAAGAAGGACTCTTTCAAATTTAAAAAGTTTTGAACAAGAAAAAGGAAATAATAGTAAATATCACAATAGTCATTATCATGTTAAATATTATGATAATAAAGATATGGAATTGATTACCACAGTCTAGTGGTATTGGCAGACTACAAATGGATTAAAAATGGTTCAAACAAATTTGTGAATGACAGAACCATAAGAAATGATCATCTAAACTTGAAAGCTGATGTCAAGGTAGAAAATCACTAGTTCTTAAATATAGAGTATTCAAAGATGAGGAAAGCAAAAGACTATTAGCCTAAATGGACCACCAGCAGTCTGATCTATCAAGGGAATTCCTGTGTTTTTGGAACTTAGAACTTATGGTTCACATTGGGAACTCTCAGGAAAGGGAATATTTGGAGCCTGCTAGCTTTCCTTTAATTACTTTCACAAAGCATTAATCCAAGTTATCAATAGTAAGCATAGGTATAGTACAAACTTGTTTGCTACTCTGATTATATAATAGAAGTCAAATAAAAATATGGACTTATTAAATAGATAGTTTATATCTAGTCTGTATGACAATTTTAGGAGAACATCCACAGTTGCTAAATGAAAACGCTCCACAGGAGGATAATTATGGTTATTAGATCTCATAAAACATCAAGTAAATTAAGGAGTGAAGAGACAGGAGGTACACCTCTCATGTCTCCTAATAATGAAAGACAATTCTTGGGATGGTCAGTGCTCACAATGAAATAAAGCAATTAAATAATAAATAATCTTATACAGTTAGTCCACACCAAATATCTTATAAATTTAAATTTAAAATTAAATTTAGTCATTAAATAACTTTTAAATTAAATTAAATTAAATTAACTTTTAAACAATTAAATCACAAATAATCTTATACTTAGTCCACACTAAATATCTTTTAATTTTAATGTATTTTTTAAAAAAGCCAACAAATGAATATAAATGTCAAAGAAAAAAATGCAAGAAATAACCATTACAATGAACTGTAATATAAAATCCTAGGAAAGTGGTTAGGGTACTCTCACCTCACAACACTCTTGCTGCATGCTAGCTCATTAATGAGGAAAGCAAGTACTGATGCTTTCTGAGCTGGAGTGTGTGCTTGAAAAGCTTTTGTCTTTAGGCTTTCTGTAAGTTCAGTTTGTCCACAATGGGCTTCCATAAAAATCTGCAAGATCTCAGAAACATTGTCACGATTGACGCCAACATTTAGTAAATGTTCCCCAAGAGTTGTTTTGGCCTGTAAAAGTAGTTTTTTAAAATTAGTCATGGGACAGTTAAAAATATAACCTTTTACAATATAAACATGCTAGGATTATGATCTATATATCCTGCACAAGGGGCTCCTGTTCTTGAAGGGATTAAACATAGGAGAAATCAGGAAAAATGTGAACAGCCTAGCATGTGTGCTTTCTCTGTATATATATGTATGTGTTTATATGAACACACTCACACTTCATTTAGCAGAGGTCAGAAACCTTCCTGTAGGTAAATTTCTGCACTTGCTGCTAAAAATGCTCCTAGTAACCACAGCAAGCTCCTATATTTTGGATTGTCCTAGATGTGGATAATGGTGCTTGTTAAGCACATGGTATTCTGCAGCCTCCTCACTGCCCATCTGGTCCACAGAATGAAATGATAGGTGGAGGATCAAAAGGACTAGGTATTCTAGTGACTCCTCCTTTTCAGAATATTGTTTACAGTTGAAAAATATTAGAATTATTTGAATAATGGATTTATTTGAATGTTTAGATATTGCTTATCTCGAGCTTGATCACACATGTTGTGCTTCCATCCTAAAATGTGGTGAGTCCAATAGAAATTATATATATATATAATTACATTTATCTAAAATTGTCATGGTTCTTGTTGAACTCTGGCACTTCAGGTCCAAGTAAATAAAGCTATTCTTTATATTTTGTCAGTGGCCCTAGCATGTCTAGATTGCCCCAATTATTCAACGGGATTCCAGACTAATTCCAGATGATCCCAAGACTGCTAATTGCATTAGAGGATAATAAAAGCTATATAGTTTGGTCTAGGAGAACTTGTGCTTATCCTCATCCCAACAGGGTATTCTAAAGGTCATGGAAATTAGAGTTACCTAGTCAAGATTCTATATCAGTGGTTCCTAATTTTTTTTTATTTAACTTTTTTAGCTCAGAGAACAGTAGCCTTTGCTTTGAAGAACTATGGCACACTGAAGGGAGGTTTCCCAGGCAGTCTGACTCTAGACCCATTTGTTATCTGGGTTTTTTCCCTCACCCCCACTCATTTTCTTCTTTATGTCTCCCAAGGCTTGCAAAAGACAAGGCAGCTTGGGGTTGGACCTGGAGAATGTGAAAGTGCAGGGTTGTGTGGGTGTGTAGCACATGAGTTTGAGGCAGTCATTCATCCAACAAACATTGATTAAGTGCTTACTATGTGCCAGAAGCTATGCTAAGTGCTGGAGACACAAAGAAAAGAAGCAAAAATAACATGGTTCCTGCTATCTAGTAATTCATATTCAAATGGGTGAGACAACCTGAAAATAACTATGTACATACAAAATACATATATACAGTGTAAATTAAAGTAATCTCAGAATAAAGACTAGGGGTAGAGAAGTGGGTGGATGGAGGCCAGCAAAGGCTTCTTGCAAAAAGCAAACCCTTTGTGAACCACTGCTCTCCATAGAGGGTTGTTTGGGATGGGCTTATCTGGGTTCAGATTTCAAAGAATTCTAAGAGTTATTTAGCATGGAATACTTAGTTTTCCATGGCATGATCTTGAGAGTTACAGGAACTAATTAAAATAGTTATTTATTCATTCTGCATAATCTAATGCTGCTGATGCACAAAAAAAAATAATCAATTTAAGCTGATGTTTAAAATTGTTAAGGGTTGGGTGTATGTGTGTGTGCATGTGTGTTTACCTTGTATCCTGTTATTAGACCTGGATCACAGACAGCGGCAGAGAGGAGCCTTACAAGTAAGTCCTGTACTTCACCCATGCTGTCACCAATATTCAGTAATCCCTCTTGAAGAACACTTAGGTTTGGGACATCAATGTTCACATCAAAGCCTAGAACTTTACCAAAATTTCCCAAGAATTGTACCACCATGAGGCAATCTGAAAATGTACTTCCAGAGAGAACAAGTCCGGGGATACGTGGTAACTCTGGCAAAGGCTGGAAACAGAAGGACAAAATGTCAGCGAGATTGTACATTCTGAACAGAAATCAGCCTTTGCTTTAAAGTTAGGCTTCTGTGAAAAGAACAGTTAGGAGTTTTTATTAAGGTGCCAGTATTTCAATAGCTTGTGGACTGTATGAATTAAATATAATAGAGAAAATTACCTACTATCTTCCATCACTGTAAATGAGAACAAAAATGCTGTCATCTGTCTACATAGCAAATGCTACTGTCATTCTAACCATGATGAGTGATTCAAACTAATCCATCTACATTTTTTTGGTATCCATTTACAAGATATCTAGATTTGTATTGAGTACCCTTGTGACAACAGTATAGACTGATGATCTTGTGATTTCATGAGAAAGAGAATTGACCAAAATGATGTTGGCCTCACAAATGCTATGGCTGATTATTAACAGAAGGCATTTCCAGCAATTACTGCAGTGATTTTAACCACTATAGTTCATAGTCAATATAAAACTAGCAGTCAGTGGCCTTTAAAAAAAACAGGTAACTTGGAGTATATTTTTTATATTACATTACACACAGGAACTACCAATATATTTTTAAAGCAGGTATTCTTTTTTTTTTTTAAAATCAGAAATTTTTTTCTGGGTTATACATGTATTTTCACACAAAACATATTTCCATATTATTCATTTTTGTAAGTGGATAATCTTATAAAACCAAAACCCCAAATCATATACCTAAATAAATAAGTGATAAATCCTATGTTTTCATTTGCATTTCTACTCCAACAATTCTTTCTCTGGAGGTGGATAGCATTCTTTTTCATAAGTCTCTCAGAATTGTCCTGGATCATTGTATTGTTGTTAGTAGCAAAGTCTATCATAGTTGATCATTCCACAATATTTCAGTTACTGTGTATAATGTTCCCCCAGTTCTGCTTATTTCACTTTGTATCAGTTCATATATGTCTTTCCAGTTCTTTCTGAAATCATTCTGTTCATCATTACTTATAGCACAATAGTATTCTATCACTATCATATACCACAATTTGTTAGCCATTCCTCAAATGAGGGACATCTCTTTAGTTTCCAGTTCTTTGCCACCACAAAAAGTGTAGTAAATCAGGTATTCTTACCAGAAGTCCATACATTTTTTTAAAAGTGTTGTTAATGTAGTTCAATAATTGGTTTCCTTAATATTCTTCTATTTGATTTTATGTATATAAAAATGTTATTCTCAGAGGGGATCCATAGGTTTCAGCAGTTTGGCAAGTGTCTGGGACACAAAAAGTGTTAAGAACTCTTGTTCTGAAGGATTACTACTTGCCAAACAGAGCTATAAAAACAGCAGTGAAGCCAAATGTTAACTAAATATGATGCCTACTGAATTGGAATTTATATTTATGCCTTTGAGTGAGGTGGAGGTTACCACAGTTCTAGGAATCTATAACAGATTCTAACAGGCTCTAACAGGTCCTGTTAAGCAAGAAAACTGGTTCAGTGTCAGACTGTACAGCTGTCATTCAAAGATCACTGGACACCAATGTGGAGCCAAGATGGTGGCTTAGTAGCAGCGAAAGCTAGAACTGCTCTGAGAATCCTCCCAAAAGAGTGGACACCAGGAGGTGACTTTTTAAAAAAATCTACTGAAATGCAGAGGGATTTTAATATGATGGTGAAATAAGAGCTCTTTGTATTTACTGATGCTTTCAAGGAATTATTATTCATATTTTAGATGAACATCATGTAATGATAGTATGGGAAGAGGAACATCCTCTATTCCTAAATCATGTCTCTTGAAGTCACAAGAAAAATACCTCCTTATGAATTACTGCCAGGACACAATAAGTTGCTACTTCTAAAGATGTCTATTTAATGTCATATAAAGTTGGTGGCAGAGTGGATAAAATGCTGGCCCCGGAGTCAGGAAGACATCTTCCCAAGTTCAAATCCAGTCTCAGACACTTGTTAGCTGTATGACCCTCAGCAATCTTTAACCCTGATTGCCTCAGTTTCCTCATCTTTAAAATTAGCTAGAGAAGGAAATGGCAAACCACTCCACTATATTTGCCAAGAAAACCCCTAAAGGGGTAATGAAGCATTGGACATGACTGAAAAGACTGAACAAAAAGCTTATCAGTTGTTGAGATGGCATCTAGCCTTCATCTGATGTTCTATTTGTAAATTTTAATTTCTTTGTCCAAGTTACATTTTTCTGAAGGAGGTCTAAATAAGAACAAATAAGCAGAAGATATTATGGATGGTTTCAAATAAGGATTACTTAACTTTAATGGTGATAAACATAAGAGTGAGGGAGGTCAAAGTTTTCAAGAAAAGTTTAACTATTTGCCCCTAACATTCACTTTAGGAAAGACCAAATCATATCTTAAGATAACTTCTGATTCCATGATTTTACATATTTATCTTCTTGTTTCTATATATTTAACCCCAATATGCTTACTGTGAACTGATATGTTCAACAAAATCACTGAAAATTCAAAATTGTGGATTATCCCAAAGGCAATAAAGAGACAAATGATAAATATAAGGGAGCTGTTACTTGGGATAACTTTATATGAGAAGCAGTGTAAAAGTCATTATTATGGAAATGCTTGCTCAAAAAAGGAGGTGTGATCTGATCATGTAGCAAGAGCAAAGGATATCCCTAGTCCTCATGAAATGTTAAGTTATCAAGGAGAAGCTTTCTAGCATGTCCCAAAATCTCCCAAAGATGATTTATGGGAGAACATGGACAAAAATTCCACAGAATGAAAAGATATTTTTGGGATGAGATCTCTTGTAGTGGTAATGACATCCACATTGATGACAAGAACTGATGAAGTTCTGCTTATTAATGATTGCTGTTATAAAAATTAAGATTCGTTTAATTGTAAGGCTGCTTTGCAGAATGCCACATATATATAATAAAAGTAGGAATGACCAAGGAAAAAGAAAATAACTACCCTATTCTCTGGGTTTATGCTTTTGTGTCCACTCATTTTATTGTATGTGTGAAGGCCCAAAAAATTAAGGGGATCCAGAAGAAACAAAAACTATAATTGGTAGAGCCACATATCTCTGAGGAATTTTTTGAGCAGTCTTCCTGAAACAGGTTTTGGGGAAAAGGACCTCTGTTATGATGGTTTTGTGGCCCTAAGTTGGATGGAAGCTAAGGACACAGATCCTGTCCCTGGGAAACAGAAATAGAAAATTTAAGATGTCTCAATCACTGTAAACACTACTTAGCTAGCTAACCTTTTAATGATCCAAAAGAATTTGGCTCCTGGTTGGAAAGGGAGAACTCTCCTTTTGGAGAGGAAAAGCCTATTATGCCAAGACTGACAACAGACATTCTCTCTATATGTGAGAAAATAAGCATTAGAGTCTTTCCTAGAGAGATGGTGAATAGTTAAAGGGCCTCTATTCCCTAAGAATTAAGCTTAAGTTCCTGAGTGAAAAAGAGGTAGCAGAGATCCTTCTTCCTTTTATGGGGAAATGATTGCATTTCAGTTGAGGAGTCCAGCTCAAGCTAGAAACTGGAAGCAAAGAGAAAATCCATAGTGCCTAGTGAAGCAAAAGCGAGGAGTAAGCATGGAACCATAAGAGCACTCTCCATCAATAGCCAATCTTGACCAACATGGAGCAATGACCAGCAGAAACTGTGCACGAGAAGAGACTGTACAACCTGATAGATCAGTGAAAAAGATGTGCATCCCTTATCAGAATAATGTTTTTAAAAATATATGAAGTCAAATATAAAGAATTATAAAGGAAACCAATCATTGCAATAGTGAGATTAAAGCAATATTATCTGAAGATATCATAATTTATAGAGCTTCAGATGTAAGTTATTTTTCCACATTTGTGTACCTCCATGTGTGCCCATCAGTGTATTCTACAGTCTAAATATTTCCCCCAGATGCAAATACACCAGTAATACACGTTTCAAAATATCTATCACACTAATATGTTCACCAGCCACATATTCTTACCTGTGTTTCTTCATGTGTTCACTCTCTTTCACTGATAGTATTTGTATTTGTGGGACAGTATGCCAAGTTTGTGGGAGAAATTTTCTATTACAATTTTCTTACTATGATATTTCATTAAATTCCCTTGTTTTTAATGAATTGTGACCTATGATTGAATAGTTCAAGGGAAAAATATTGGTAGATGTGCATGAGCCATGTTTCTTGAGCAGGCATGGACTTGCACTGAACTATTTGAACTCCTGGGGAAGCTTTTCTAGGGGAATTTTATTGCAAAACTGGGTTTCAATGCCCTCAGATGCTACATTATTTTGAAACTAAAAAGTAAACATTCAGAAAAAAAGGAAATTCTTGATAAAGCCTGCTCACATATCATTCCAACCATAAGGTTTTTGGAGCAATTCCTCTTGCTAGTTAAAAAGATAATTTTCAGATAGGCAATTTGGATTTTTAAAAAAGTGGGGGCGAGAAAGAGCTGGGAGAGGGCATAACATTTTAAAATAGGGTAAAAGAACAAGATTACCTTTTGATCTGCTAAGCACATATCTTCATTTGGCTTCTTTAGTTCTTTTGCCATTTCTAATTCTAATCTTCGTTGCTCTAGTTTGCGTTCTTTATTTAATCTTTTTTCATCACGTTTTTCTTGTTTCAATCTTTCTTTTTCCTTCAATGAAAAAAAAATCACGTATTCCTTTAACATAATAACATGTATTTGAAAAAGTTCTAGTGAAAGTTAAGTAGAACATGTACATTTAAATTTGACATTTTGGGGCCTGTTGAGTGTGAGGTGCTGAGGAAAGCTGGCAACCTCTTTAACCATCGTTATCTCCAATACCCCATGGGAATAATGATATTCATACTGCTTGCCCCCTCCCCTCAAGATTATAGGAAATCATAAAGTCTTGTGGATACGTGAATTGTTATTAATTTCATAAACAAAAATACAGATTAAATTCCTTGTAAGAGATCTATTTATGAGAGCTGAAGAACATTATGTTTTCCTGTTAAAGACCATCTTTTATGCTTCAGATTAGGACTTTTAAGATATCTATTGGACATTGGTCTGCCTGGTTTAGACTTATGAGATCTACACCATATCCTATTACTCTAAATATAACAAAGGAGAGTCAAGACATACAACAGAGAGTGACTAAAGGACTCTCTTCTTCCAGTGACCTGAGGATTCACTCCACCCATACAAATCATCCTTTTAAATAGTAACAATAGATAATGTATAATATAGCACTTCACATTTTGCAATGTTCTCATAATAATCCTGATGTAGGTGTTATTATCATCCACATTTTACAGATAGGAGTTAAGTGACGTGCCCAAGGTCACACAGATAGTCACATGAGGTAGGATTTGAATTTAGGTATTTCTGACATCCATTGTGCCCTATAGCTGCCTAGGTAACTAGTTTGACTTTAGTCTAAATTCTACCACAAATTCACCCCACAAGGCTCAACCAAAGTCTTAGGAGTTTTTCCCTCGATACTGCAAGAATACCAAATGCTGTACATCAATTGGTCTACTGGTTATCCCTCACACTATGAACATCCTAATGTTCAAAAATACATTTTTCATAGAGCAAAATTAATACATTTTCACAAGAAATACTCCAAACCCCTTCTCCTGAGTTAAATTTCTCATATGTAATGTGTTTCAAGTTGCTCAACCCCATTATGAATTTCTCCACAGCCCTCTGGATGATCATTGAAACTAATTATCTAGAGACTACATTATTTTATGGCTTGCTGCCATAGTACATTATCGGAAGAATATTTGTGTTAAAAAAGATGAACCTTTGTTTTAAGGAGAAGCTTGGGGTTATAAAAATCACTGTTCAATTTCCCAAAGGCAACTCAGGCCACTTATCTCCCAACTCATTATCCATTTGAAGATGCTTTCCAAGATATATGGATTGACGGACAAATTGTATGGGTTCAACTGAATATCATAATCTATACAACCAGCATTTTCATCTACTTGTTTCATGTATTGATAGTTAAGCCAAACCTATTTGGAAGACTACAGATCTTATGTAAAAGGATATGGGAAATTCCATTTTTAAAATTTAGTCAGTACAATGTTTTTCATAAATAGGAATATATGGAATTTCTTTGCTTTTTGAATCTTAGGCCAAATATCCTCTATGATGAGTGATAAGCACCTTTGGTGAGACCTTGTATTATGCTTTGCCCGATATTAGTCATAAAAAGATTAAAGTTATCTTCATTGTTACACCTTTCAGGGAATTTTGCATGGCAAAATATGGCAAATATATGCATAGAAGACATGCTGTTGAAGATTTAAGGTATCATTTTCCTATATCAAATCAATGCTTTTAAAAATAATCCATCTCACTCTATCAGGTAGGTGTTATTGGCATCCCCATTTTACAACTGAGGAAACTGAAACAGACAGATGTCAAGTGACTTGCCAAGGGTCCTATAGCTAATAAAAATCTGATGACAGAGTTGGACTTAGATCTTCCTAACTCCAAGCCAGAAGTTCTATCCGCCATGCCACTCAGCTTCTTCTAGAGCTTATTAAGTAGGTAAGATCAGAGTTGTTTTCCAACCCTTTTTCTCATTTTCATTTTCTTTTAATTTTGTATTAAATCTGATATTTGTACTAACAATTTGCTGGGGACATCTGATTTAGGAATGACTCCCATATTAGTTTTGTCGACCACAGCATAATAAATTGCATTTTTTGGTAATGCTAATTTTGTCTTTGTTGCATCTAGCATCTAGAATCAGTATCCTGATACTCTTCTTGAAAAAATTATCCATGTATATTCATAAATCTTCTGTGTAATCTACCAGTGGTTGGCTTCTCATGGTTTTTGTTCCCAAATCCTATTTTTTCCATCCTTCTACATACCAAATTTTGAAATGAAGATATTGAGTATCAAAGTGTATGCTTCTTCACAGAATTTCAGTACCTCCTCATTTTATTCATCAGATGTTTCCACATGAAGTACAACTATTTTCATAGTGAGTTTTTCTACAAATACTTATCATAAGCAATATAATATTAAATGACTGAACACCCCTTCTGTGAGGCTTCCTTTTGCCTGTGGAACATATTAAAACTGACTCTGCCAAATCACTAATTTCCTATGAATCATTTTTCCATTACTGACAACTTATTTTTGTTTTGTGGATTGATTTATCATAAAGCAAACAAGATTGGTAGGATTCAGTTCTTTCAGTATTATGTTCATTCACTGGATTTTGGAAAGATTGCACATTTTGAAGACCACTAAACTAAGTTAATGCTTATAAGCAATCTGGAAACTGAGTCAATCACAGTAGTCCCTACCCCTTTCTGCCACTTTGCTAGCAACCCTACTGAAATGCAAAGGAGTCAAATTGGCCTGATGTCCATTTTGTACTTTTCTTCATTTCATCAGTTAAAATGGCCAAAGTATTCATGAATGAGACTACTGGTACTCTGACCTCTGTGCTTCAATAGTTTGGTCCTCAGAAAGCAGCCACAGTCATGCAGCTGGAATAAGACACTTTATATATTATGCCTTGAACTGATTTGTGACTTTTTAGCGTGATAGAACCTGTCAGTAATCTTTCACAATCCAGAGTTACCTGTATACAATGTTGAGGCATAATAGCAAATTTTTTCCCTGCATAAGATTGGACTTTGATTTTTGCCAAAGGGAAAAAGGAAAAAAAACTACTCTGTTGCCTATTCTCTTACTCAAAGATATGTGTTCTTCAAATGATACACCCCCCCTCCCCTCCAAGGATCTTCATTGTATCCTTCTTGTTTACCTTATTTTCCTAAATTCTCCATTTCTATTCATCATCTTCTATCTTTCCCGGGGAGGCTAAAACGAGAAGTTAAGGTGGTATAGTAGATAGAATGCCAGGCTTAGAGCCAGGAAGACTCATCTTCATGAGTTCAAAAATGGCCTCAGGCACTTACTAGCTATGTGATCCTCAGGTTGCCACTTAACCCATTTGATTCAGTTCCCTCAACTGTAAAATTAGCTGGCAAAGGAAATGGCAAGCCATGCTGGTAACTTTACCAAGAAAACTCCAAATTGGGTCATGAAGAGTTGGATGTGACTAAAACATGACTGAATGATATGAGAAAGTTTGGTATAACATAGATTTTGTTTCAATTCATCCGTGTTGCTGGAAATATTATTTAAAGACATTTTTTTCTCTAGTGTCTTTCAGGTTGATTTCAGGTTGATACTGATTATGAACTTGGAGAATTTAGGCAGTGTTAGGGATAGGATTTATGTATATATAATTCAGGTTCAGAATTTGTCATAATATGTGACAGATTCTGATGCCATTTGAGATCTAGGATCATGGTTCTAGAGGCAGAAAGACTCTTAGAAGTTATTTATTTCAAGCCTCTCATTTCACCACCAGAGAAAAGAAGTGGAAGGAGTTTAATCGACTTGCCCAAGGTCGTATAAGTAGAGGCAGATATGCTTACAACTAAGGATGTTACAGAGAATCAGCACAAGTTCTTCATTTTCAGAAGTGGATTTTAGCAATGCAAACCTTTTCAATCCTTAAGTACATGAAATATTGCTTGTAATGGACAAAGAACTCTTTGAGAATAGGGAGGATTTCATGTGGCTCCTTATCAGAGCACTACATGGTAGCCTAATATATATCCACATCTAAAAAACTTGGCCACTTTTCAAATTCTTTTATATGACTTGTGAACATTTGTAGAAATATGTAAGTATGCAAACAAGCATGTATTTATGATTTAACAAGATGCTGCTATTTCAAGACTATTTTGAAAGGAGTATATTTCTCATGCCTAACACTACAAATGTGTAAAGGAACTGAAAACCTCCCAAAGGCCTTAGGCTTTGCTAGCCACATAAAAATAACAAAAGGAGTGGTTTTGGGAGGCTAGGAAAAAATAACATTGACCCAACTTGGGTTTAAAGTTGTTTTATAAGATCCTTCCCCCCCTCAATCATCTGTGGGAGAGACATGATAAAAGAGTTTTTGGAACTGAGGAAATGGGGAACCCCAAACCCCAGAGTGGCAGTTAGTTAACAAAATAGCCTCTTCATCAATGGTGTTCCAACTTTTATGTCTAACTACCCCTTTAAATGTTTTTTGAACTCCCACTTCAACATATATATGTATAATGTACATATGTATATTACTGAACTATATATAGTTAAAATATAAAATAGAAGATATTAGAGCATGAGATTAAATACTTTTAAAAAATTAATCAACAGTAAAAAAACCTTATCTATCACTAAAGTTAAATCACAATATTACTATTATTATTTGAGAGTAAAATGATTGAATATGCTTCATTAGTTTTGAAAATCTTGGTTTAACAGTGTGAAACAGTGAGTTCAAGGTCTGGTTTTAAGTTTAGTTATTTTGTGAATTTATTTGAATGGCTGTCATAGGTAGAAAAGATATAAAGCTAAAAGTCACTATAGTTATTTTTTAATCCCATCTACAAATTATACAAAGATTTTTGTTGAAATTTCCATCTTCCTTGGTAATTAGCTTTCCATACGAACTAATTAAAAGGTGCCAAATTTTTATATTTTCAACAAATGGCTTAAAAAAAATCACAGAAATTTTTCATTGGAGAGTTTTTAAACAGGTTAGAAAATTCTAAGGCCAGAGTATTTAAGGAAGAAGATATGGGAGTTTTTACAGGTGGCACATACTGTTTTCATCAACAAAAGTTTTTAGAAGTCCTGCTACTTATAATAGCTCAGTACTATCACCAGCTAATATCTCAAAGCACAACTTTTGTTGCCTTATGAATGACAATGTATGAAAATCTCATCTGAAATAATCTTCTGGGTAATTATGCCTTTTTGGACAGACTTCTAGACAGATGTGAGGATATAGCCCCTTTACTTTTCCATTATAAGGAGACAGTATAATGAGAAGTGCCATCTCCTTGTTCAGTTTTGCTTACACAATCTGCATTTTCTTTTTAGAATGCTTGATTCTGTATTTAAGACTACACAATATAATTTGCAAATCTACTTAACTGAATACACAAATATTACAATACATTTCAATGCCCTGAAAGTGACAAAATTTAGTAAATGCTTAATAAATGTTTGGTGACTGATTTCTAAAACTCAGTGGCAGAATTCCTGCTTTTCCCTCAAGCTACCTTAAATACCACTTGTGATCATTGAGGCTATCAATGTCAATCTGTATATTAAATATAAGTAAACTCCAGAAAAAGAACTGTTGGAGTCAGACAGATGTGAATCAAAGCATACTATGTTTCGTATCACTGTATTTATAGTTTTATTTTGTAATTTTGGTTCTTTATGAGTGTGCTCTTACAATAATGACCAATATGGAAGTATGTTTTGCATAATAATAAAATAAATATATGTGAAATCTGTTTTTGGATTATAAGAAATATAACTAGAAGTTTTAATCTTGTCTTTCATCACCTCCAGTGGATTTATCTTGTGTACATCCCACTTTGGAGACTAAGCTTTTATGTGGATGACTACAGAGAAAACACTTATATAAGATTTAAATGGGAGGCATAAGGAATATATATATCTTAAGCAACAGCAACCAAGGCCTAAGCCTAAGGACCAGGAAGTTAAAAAATGAAATATAAGCCTAAAAACACCAGCCTGATAACTAGGAGTTATGTTCAAAAGATCTGAGTACCTTACCTAAGACAAGAAATCTCTTTCTGGATATAAAATTCTGTGTTAGCCAAGACTCTGAAAAGTATAGGCAGGAAACACTTTGAGGAAAAAAAACCAAAAAAACAAGAGAAAGTTTTCTTCCCTGTTGCCTGAAGGGTTTCAATATGAGCTTCTTTTTGAAAGAAGACCTATACATTGAAAAAATCAAAAAGCAAACCAAAAAAACCCACCACTATAGTGTAGCCTCCTGGGAGTTCTCATGAGGAAAACCACCTAAAGCCAACGATTTCAGCTAAAGCTAGAAACTGAAAATCGAAAGCATCTCCATGACCATATGTATTGTGCTTGGCAGTGGCCATGTATCCAGAGAAGCAGCATCTGGTGGAGATAATGTACTGATCAGAGATAATGCATCTGGTAGGGACCTTTCCAGCAGATAGAGTATGTGTTTATACCCTGGCCACATCTGTTCCTTATGTGGGTTCTCTTCAATGTTATGTTCCTTCGGTAAATCTACTCTTCTAACTACTGTGTGGTAGAATGTATCTCAGGACTTGTAGGAGAAATATGTCATTGCTGCTTTCTTACTATGATATTTCATTAAATACTTTTGTTTTGAATTGTGTCCTCTGGTTGATTAATAAAAGTCAGTCCATTCATAGCTCATAAGCTATGGTTCTGAATGGATACAGGCTCACAGAACACCTTGAATTTGGGCACTCTTGAATGAGGGATAGGACATACCCTGAAATGTGAGTGGTACCCACAGAGGCCAGAGATGAAGTTGCCAAGTGAAAAGCACACTGGTGATTTCTCTCATTCAGCTAATAGTTAAGTCAAATATAATTCTCAAGGAATTTAGTCTATATTTTTTTGTGTATGTTCCATTCAGAATTTCTAATGGCATAGTGATATCATATGCAAAATTTGAGACTACTAATAATATTGAGTTAGTTATCACAAAGTTTTTTATTAGACACCTACACTAAGTGCTAGGTGCTAGGGATATATGTATAAAGAAAGAAATAATCCCTTCTTGAAAGATTAAAGTTTAATGTGACAATATATATATTTATATAGGATAAATTTGAAAGAATGCAAATAATTATATAGTATCTAAACATACAGAGGTTTGGGAATGAGGGAATTAATTTATAGGGGTGGATTGTGGGAGATGACTTCATGTAGAAGAAGTTGGTGCTTTTGTAGCACTTAAAGGACATGAAGGGATTCTTTGAGGGAGTGGTGAGGAGAGTAGAACGAAAGATAGGACCACCAGCATCAAGGTATAAAGATGTGAAATATGCATGTTATTTGTCAGGAATAGACTGTGGGTGGGGTAGAGTGAGCAATGTCCATAGAAGCAGGGGCCTTTAAAAGATAATTAGGAGTTCAGATTTGTTTAGGAGCACTGGAATTAATTGACTGACTCCTAATCAGTGACTAGCATTTATTTTTCAGGTAATAAGGGATGATAAAGAAGCCTTGTCTGTATTAATGCCATCATACTGGCCTGGTGACGAGAAGTCCACAATTGTCTTTGAAGCCTTCCAAAATAGTGAGAACTGTAGAAAAGTGCTAGGATGACTATGGTTCTAGTACAAGACCCTAAAATCCAAAAATCTCAAGGATATCTTTGTGAGCATTATAAGGGGGGACAGGAATTAACTAAACCTGCAAGCACTAAAATGTTTATAGATTCAACTAATATGGTCAAATTCCACATAACTTAAATTGAGGTGAAATATACCAGTGACCTCAAACTTGACAGATGGCTTCATGCATTGTCATTTTATTCTATTCATATATATGACTGAGGAGGTTAAATATTTTGAACGTTTTCCACTCCGAGAAAAAAGGACACATTTACCAAGAAAATAAAACCTACTATTTTTGCTGTTGTTGTTCAGTCATTTTTCCAGTCATATCTGAAGCTTTATGATTTCATTTAGGGGTTTCTTGGCAAAGAAACTGGAATGGTTTGTAATTTCCTCTTTACAGATGAAGTGGGGTAAACGGGGTTAAGTGACTTGCCTGGGGGTGCATCATTAGTTAAGCACATGAAGCCAGATTTGAACTCAGATGAGTCTTGTAAAAGAAAAATTTTCTTTTGTATTTAGGCCCTACATTCAAATGTATTTGAATAATCTCATTACCAAAATTATTTCATTTTTATTTTTAAAATATTTTCTTAGAAAAATTATGCTTCTTTTACTTATTCTAGAGCCAGTTTTCCATTAACTCTATCCTAACAATATACTATTGATTATGGTTTAAAAGTGGACTATTTTGACATCAAGGTCAGTGTGGATTAGTGAATAATTGAGAAAGAGAATACTCTTACCCAAACACAAAATAGACGAAACATCAAAAGATGTAACTTATGGGATAAAATAGAGGAGATACAATCGCTAGAAATTATCTCTATCAAATTGCTCTCAAAATATTGTCTATGATGTAAAAATATTTTCAATATAGTATATTATGACTAGGTAGGATTAGTGTTGCTAGGTTATGCCGTGGGCTAGGAATCCAGCTGACCTCAATAAATTTTTAGTATCCTTATTTTAAATGGTTTCATATTTAGCAATTTTAGACACATGCACAATACAGATACACTTATAAAGAATGTATGGGTTAAAAAAAAAAACCCCTAAACATCAATTTTGGGACAAACTTCTTGACAGAGAATGGTTGCAAAATGAAATAAACTGCTTTGGTAGGGTGAGGTCATCCTCCTCTCTGGAGATCTTCAAGCAGAAGGTGGGTAGTAACTTCTCAGATATATTGAAGGCTGCTGTGTTTCTGATTAATCTAATCACAAATAAAACTAAAGGTTTTTTCTCTCTAGTTAATATATACATTCATTAGTACTCAATTTAAAGTATTGTCTTATGGTTAAATACTCTTCTTATAAAATTGGTGTCCAAATCTACTATATATGTAATGATAAGAAAAAAAATCTATATCTATATAAATGGATAAACATATATAGTAGATTTGAGCATCAAATCCCTAAGAGTTCAAAATAATGTGAAAATAAAAAACATAAACACTTCATTTTTGTCCCATGAAAAGGTTATTGAGACAATGAAAGTAAATTAAATGAAAGTAATCATTAAAACAAGAATTTGGTCTGTTGGATCATTGTGGAGAAACTATAAACATTAAAGCAAGTAAATGAGTTGTTGCTATTATTATTAGTAGTAGTATTGTATGAAAAAAGTTTCCTTCCTTCTCTTATATACCAGCGGAGTGTTGTAATAATGAAAAAAAAAAGTGACAACAAAACTCAGATGGGCTTTGAGCTATTATTGTAAAGCTTTACAAGTTAGGGGACAGAGAAATTTTGGGAAAGGCTATTTTCAAGAGGCTATGTTGCAATGGTTCTTCCATTTTTGCATTTTATAATTCTATTGGGTGCTTTACATGCTTGTTCTGGGCATAATTAGAAGTGAGAATACATTTCTTATGACAGCAACTTGTACTTAATTTTAAAAGGCATAAATATAATTTAAGAGGCATAGGATTATCTCAGAGTACAGGAAGAATAAAAGTGTAAATGAGACTAATAAAAAAAAAACTATTTCTAGAAGACAGACACAAAGAGGAAAAAAAAAAAAGTTAGGGGCATATGTTGATTATTTTGAATTTACCTAGCACTGAACAGGCTGAGCTGACTTTAAAAAATAATATGTCTTCATTTTTAAATTTATTAACATGATAAATATTTATTGTGATAAATTATAATATATTTTATAAGATATCTTCCTCCTCAGTCTTTCTCAGGCAAAAAAAGACATAAAAATATAGACATAAATTCTTGACAAAATCCCTTTAGGTTAAACTTTTTCGTTTTTCATCATAGATAAATTTATCTTTCAGTACTGTACTAAGATTATTATATCAAGTAACTTTTCAAATTGAATTTCTTTTGAACTGAAAGATTCATAATATATAAAAATCTAAATCTACTGCATACATCTCAGTGAATAGCAGATCTGCTTATGAACAAATATCTGTGCAGTATAACATAGTATTTTCTCTAAGAAAGAACGTCTATAAATCCAGAACGATGAAATATTCTCATCCCTTGAATCACTGGGGGGTTGTGAATTTCTCTCTGTTTTCAAACTGCTTATTAGATGGCTTCTTGTAAGCTCAAGTACGGTCTTTCAGATTATGGTTATGTCTACTAAAATGCTGACATAATCATTTTGTGAGAGATGCATGTTTAACAACCTTTTGTTGTTTATTCGGCCTTAGGGAGGCATAAAGAACTCTACTACAATTACTCTAGTCTGTTACTCAGTTTACATGAGTAAAGAGATTACAAATCTGTGCATGACATAATTGTCAGTCTTAAGAAATGAAAATGAGATTCTAGACTTATCACTTTCCCAGCAACTATTTATTTAAACCATTGAGCATTCACGGATTATTAAGGGAAAAGTCATCTATAAAATCACATGACTAACACTAAGATAGCACATAACTTTTATCCCCATGGCTGAAAACAATTAGCTATTTTTACAACATGCTGAAAATAAAAATTAAGACGGAGGTTTGCTGATATTTAAACATGATGACCTAACTTTTTATCACAACATGGTAACAGAAACAAAGAGACTTTCTTATTAACATGATTTTCACATAAGAAAGAAAAAAAAGGATAATATTTGCATATTTCAAATACTAATTTGGGAACAATCTATTTAGAGAAGGTAAAAAATAATTCAATAATGTTTCTCTTACTTAGCTCAGAGATAGTCTGCTAGTATTGTCACTATGTCTTAAGAGATTCAGTTAAGGTTAATTGGGGATACCTCTATTTAAAACATTTAGGGCAGCTGGGTGGCACAGTAGATTCGGAAAAATCAGAGTTCAAATCTAACCTCAGATACTTAAAAAGTTTTGTGACCCTGGACAAGTCATTTAACCACTGCCTGTATAAAACTGGACAAGGGAATAGCAAAACATTCCACTATCTGCCAAGAAAGCTCCATGGACAGTAAGTGCATGAAGTCGTGAAGAATTAGACAATACTGTATCAACCACTTTGACAGCAAATTTAAGGCATTGATTGGCACCTGGCAGCAACAGAAAGAGTTAAAAGGGTTATTTGTTCTTTATATGACACATCTACTCACACAAACACATCAAAAACATAGCCTTTTGCCGAAGAAGCTTCAATGACTCCCTAACACTGCTAGGTTAAATTCAATCAAATCTGTTTGCATTTAAAACTTTTCACAGTATGGATCTAGACTATTTTCTCAGATACTACTAGATATTACTCTTTATAAATTACACTGGCACTGGTACTTAATTTTTTTCAATTAAATTGAATCAATGAATGGGAGGGAAAGGGATTCAGACACACATTTTATATTAGGTCATTCAGCTGTCTAAATTTAACCTGGAATATTATGTATGAGCTAGTCTAATAGTTCTCTCTTGATAGCTTATTTATGGCTTGGGTTAAAATAAATTATACAGTTCCATGTACACTTAACTTAATCTGCTCTGATTAGCAGAAGATAGATAGTCATCCTGTCAATACATGCCCATCCTGATTTTATTTGTGTTCTTTTTACTTGTGATTATAGAATAGTCTTCATGTGACACTCAAGACAGAGCTAAACAGAGAAGAGTGACTGGGAATTGGGGCTTATGATTAATATAGGGATTTCTTCAGGTTCCTTTACCAAGGCAGGTCCATATCTTTTTTTTTTTTCCTTAGAGAATGTCTTACCCCTGGGCATTGAGTAGTTAAGTGCCCAGGGACACCATGCCTTAAGAGAGGTCTCCCTGGCTTCAAGCCCAGCTCTCTCCACTATATTATCATGCCTCTCTGTGACAGAAAAAGGAAGCAAACAATCTTATGTGGAAATGTGTTTATATTTCTGCTGTTACCCATGCTTCTCTGTGTGAAGGATGACCTTTAAATCAATAGATTATTAGCTCTGTGAGTGGTGCTGGGGACTCAGAAGGAGGAGATCTTCAGGTCTCATGGGCTGCCCTTTGGCCTGGGCACACAGCTCACAAATCTCCAGAATATATCATACTGAACTTAAGGTCTTTTGAAGTCTTAGGTCATGGAATATTGGTCTTTCATAGGCCCAAGAGGTTACCCTGATAGGTACCATGCAGGTGTTTGAATGTAGATGCGACTAGAAGGGATGTAGAGTTGGGAATCCAGTTGTAGCAATTCACTGGATAGGGAATATGCCTTTGGTGCTGGGTATAATAACTTAATAATAGACTATACTCTTTGTCTGGGAATACCTAGGCAAATGCATGAATTTTACTGATATTTTCTGATGAAATCTGAAGTCTAACCTACCTAATTTTGCAGGTAAAACAACATGATGGGTTCATTTGTCTTGGATTAGATTTGGTCAGTTATTTGGAATTCTGTAATAGGGAACTGGATTACCAGTTACAGAACAGACTATGTTAGACCTTAAAATTCAGCATTAGGATATTCCTGGGGAAAACCCCTATAAATACAGTGAATATGAGTGCATTCTCTGACTCCTTCCCTTTTATTAAGCATCAGAGAACTCATAATGGAGAGAAGCCTTTTTAACATATAACATCCATTACTCATCTCTTTCTAATATCAGAAAAATCTTATGAATGTAATGAATGTGTGGAAAACCTTCAGACAAAGCTCAAACTTTGCTAACTATCACATATTTCACAGTGGAAGGAAACCATGTGAATTCAACAAATGTAAAAAAGGACTTCATTTCTCAGTTCTCATTTATCATCTCCAAAATGAGAGAAAGAAGCTATATCAATGTAATGATTGTGTGAATACCTTTCTGTGTAGTTTCTCTCTCCTCACAGAAGGGCCTTTGTGCTGGGGCTCAGAAGGTAATTAAATATTGAGAAACTTGGGAACATCTCCAAGAAAATGCAAGCTCCTTGAGAACAGGAGCTGATTTGTTTTAATGCTTGACATGTAGTAGTCATTTAATACTTAGTGAATTCAATTCAAATAACCAGAACTAATGGTTCTGAATTTGGGGTGGTCTCTAGGTGTTTCATGTTATTATGGCTGCAAACCACCTGGTTATATGTTATATGGAGGAAAGAACAGTGACAAAAAGACTTTGGTATCACTGCATTCTACAATATCCTGGGCCATATCTGAATAACCATATTATTTGGGGCACAACGTTTTAGGAAAAGACTGACAATCTGGGGCTGATCCAAAAGATTGTCATAAGAGTTAGCCTTGGAAAAAGGCCTCAAAATTCACTGAATGCAATCCCCTCATTTTACAAATAAACTGAGGCCTACAAAGACTAAATGACTTGCTCAAAGCCATATGGATTGTAATTGGAAAAGCTGCTAATTGAACTCAAGTCTTATGATTCCAAATACAGTCCTCTTTCTACTACACCACGCCAAAACCAGGCTAGGATGGTAAGAAGTCTGGAGAATAAGTCATAGAAAGATCTAATGATACTGGGTCTGGAAAAAAGAAGACTTAGAGAAAGTGTGATAAAATAGAGGTTAAAAAAAAAAAGTTAGCAGGTAGTGGTATAAATTGGCCTAAATGGCCTTACTGGTCCATAAGGCTTTGAGATTCAATGAGAAAACGTGGGGGGAAATTGTGCACAAGTCATGAAATAGATGATAACAGGCAGTATTGGAGGACAAAGAATGGTAATACTGAGTTTGGAAGTCCACATTCTATTCATCTCCATGTCTCTTCTTTAGAAACTCTTCTAAAAAACTGGGAATCCATGGGAAAACCATTTGTCAAGGAAATTGAAGTCCCATAATAAATGCATAAAAAAACTGGAATTCCTTGCTTTGTTTTTTTTTTTTTAAGAAAGAGAATCAAACTTAGTAGGTGAAATAAATTAACAAATCCTTAATGCAAATTTGTCTCAGTAAGATCTCAGAAAATCTTTATCTTGAGCCTCATAAGAAAGTATGTCTCCTATTATGATTAATCTCAAATGTTATTTCAGTGGTGCATCCATAAGGGGGAAAGGAATACCTTGGTAACAATCAATTCAATTCAATATTTATTAAGTACATGTGTCAGGCACTGTGCTAAACACTGGACAGGAAGATTGCGCATGTTAAAGAACTTATCAGTGGGTTCTGGGAACTCATTAAAAGAAAGAGCAGCCAGGTGTTAAGAAAAAGAGTTGCCTTTTGATTATTCCTGATAGTTACAAAGAGGTTTTGTGTCTTCAAAGTCTAAAACCAGGAGGAAATTTATAGCTTTAAATAGAATGGAAAATTGAGATGGGACAGAGTATTAATAATTCAAGTTATGGGAAAGGTTTTTGGAGGAAATAGAACTTAAACTGAAACTTAAAGGAGGACAAGAATTCTGAGAAGCAGAGATTAGGAAGGATTTTCAATTTTAATCATAGGAGGCAGAGCAATAGTTCTGAAAACAGCAATCTATTTTAGTCAAAACTCTGAATAGTAGCATGAAATTAGGCTGGGAAGGCTGGTAAAAGGCAGATTAGAGAGAGATTTTAAATGCCAAGCTGAGGAATTTGTGTTGTATTCCATAGGAAGTGGGGAGCTATTGAAGATTTTTTGAGAAAAAGAGTGACATGGTCAGACCCATGCCTCAGGAAGATTGTTTTGTCAACTGTATAGATAACATAAGCAATAGAAACTATTTTTCATCTTTACTTTTTCTTCCCAGAGACCTTCAACATAGTTTGGTGAGGCTCTGCTTGACTTGGGACATGAACAAAAGAGGGGAATCCAATTAGGAGAATAAAGTAGTACAGTAATCTAGCTGAGAATTGATAAGGCCTGTACTACTGATGGGGAGCCATATGAAAAATGTTGTGAAGGAAGAACAGCAGGTTTTGGTAAATTGGTTAAGGGGTATAAAAGAAAGGGAAGAATCAAGGATGACTCCAAGGTTTTGAATCTAGGTCACTGAAAGAATGTTGATGCCCTTAGTAGAAATCAGGAAGTTTGTAAGGAAGGGTTGAATTAGTAGGAGATACTGAGATCTGTTTGAGAAATATTCAGTTTGGGATATGTGTGAGATTATCCAGGACCTGAAATACAGCAGGTAGTTAATGAGAAAGAGATTAGAGCTGCATATATAGATTTGGGAGTCACGTGAATGAAATAATACTTGGACCCATGAGAGCAGTTAATATCAGCAAGGGCAGGAATGTAGGCAGAAAATGAATAGAGGACAGGACCCAGCTCTAAAGGATATCTAAATTAAGGATAAGGATGTATGCTCTCTTAGTAAAAAGTTTCTTGAAGATAAAGACAGGTTTACAAATAAATGTTCACATTAAAGGCTAGAAAAGCTGATGAAACAAATTAATTCTAGATGGCTTAACTTGGACAGGAAGACTGGGAATAAGATCAAGAAATCTAAGCTAAACATAAGGCAAAGGTGGATTGTGTGGGTCAAGGCAAGACACAATTTAACCTGAGGTCTGGTATTTCTTACTGAAAACAAGCTTGAGGGGGGAGAAGTCATTAGGCAGAGTGAGTCAAACAGAGAGTATTAGTTTAAATGTATACAAGAATGGCTTTCATACTTCAGAAGGAGCTGAAAGAAAGCTTTCTTCCCTAAGTGGACTGTGGAATCACAGATTTAGAACTGGAAGGAATCTTCCAAGTCTAACCTCCTCATCTTAATAAGAGGAAACTGAAGCCCTAGAGAAGTTAACTAATTTGCCTAAAGCAATGCAGGTAATAAATAATTAAGCCTAAGTTCAACTCTAAATTCTCTGATATCAAATTTAGCACTCTTTTCAAGATAGCAAGCTTCTAGAAGCTGGCATATTATTGTACAATGAAAAAAGCAAAAGAGAAAAATGAGTTTATTATTTAATTTTAAATATCCTTTGGAAAATAAATTTAGGCACACATGTTCAACATAGTAAACTCTTTTATAATGCATTTTGTCTTCCTATGTTCTTATCCAAAATGACCATAATTATAACAATAATCTGAAGTAAAAACAAATCTAGGTTATTTTGTGATTAATTTTGCAAATAATTTTGTTTCTTGTCAACAAATTGAGATTTAGGGCAAATTATATATTGATTTAGCAAGCTAATTTTGGTTGATTTTTTTTATTCTTAACTATTTTTGATATTAATTATAATTGTTTGGAGGTTCTATGAGAATAACTGAACTAAAATGAAATTATTTTTAGAGCATAAGCATTACAAAAAAGACTGCTGTGAATATAAGTAATTACATGACATACAAGTTCTGACAATCTTGGTTATTTTTACTTAGCTAAATTGACAACTACTATACCTACACAGAGCAGATATATTCCATTAAATCTAATGAAATTCATGAACACAAATAGCTTTAACAATTTTAGTATTCTAATAATTTACATAAACCTTGAATAAATTTTAAACTTATGTAAGCAAAATAGTTGACTAACAACCTTAACACATTTTTCTATTTTATAATTCACCCTTATTCAAAGGATTTCCCCCCCCCCCAAAAGGATAGTATTTTAACGTGGATCTGAAAATTAGTCTATTGCACAGATAGGCGAGGAAAGAAAAAGCTGCTAACTTAGTCAACTTCAACTTTGTCCATTTTTTTTACTCACACAGAAATTAATGCTGCACAAAATCTAATTATTTGAAAGTACAGATGGTATTTTTCATTCACTAATGTTACCATTGGAATGCTAGTGTGGGTTAAGGGATGGAAAACAAGAAAGAAGCTGAGGAAGAAAAAAGTCAGGGTTATGGGTATGGTCAAATGTTTCCATAAAAACGTGTTAGTTAAAACAACATTACAAGGGGTAAATAGTTCCATGGAATATAACAAATGGATATTGGCCAGAGAACACTACATTGGTGTTATGGTAAAAATTATTAATAATATTAACGTTAAGTAACATTGATTAGCAAAATGTTACTTAGGGCAGTCTATGTAATCTAAGGACCAAGAACCAGCATATAACTTTATCTGGATAGAGGTAGTTTTCTCTGCCTCCCAACTAAGCGCTCTCCTAAAACCTTCCTACTCTTTTGTCACTGGTTAATCACTGGAAGCTAATCCCTGTTTGTGGTGGAGTACGGGCAAAATGAAGACAGTATTAACAACAGGCTTGAAACCATTTGTGTTATGAATCAGAAAGAACGATGAGTTTGTGATGTAACTCTGTAAAATATAGTCCTGAGCTCCCACTTCTGAGCACCTGGGAAGTCAAGAGACCCAGAGGACAGAAATAAGTATAATTAGTGTCAAGTAGTGACGTACTTGTGACTGTAAATACATTCCTGTCAATGGATTTGACAGATAATTTTCCATAGCAGGTTTTGGTAGGAAGGAGGGTAGAGAACAGAAGGATAATGGGTATCTGAACATATGGAGAAGCCACCACAGAAAGGCAGAAATGGGCAAATAAATACAAAGAATTCAGACAAAAAAAGGACAGGGAAAGGAGAGGTTGAAAAACATCAAAAAGAAATGCTGCTTCATAATCTTGACTAAGCTTAACACATCATTCTACTATTTTAATGTAGATTACAAATTCCTAAAGGTAGGAGCTGTGTTATTTACTCAAGTAATCATCTATCAAAAAACGGGTTATAATTTAATAAATGTTGAATGATTCCATTTTTATTTTCTGTAACAACTTACGTAGAAAATGGTTCTCAGGAACTGAGTTGTGCTTTCTACACAACACGTTCAGCAGCTAGTCCTTTACAATTTAACCAAATGGCTTAGGTCTCTAAATATAAATGATTGTAAGGTAGAAAGAAAAGTGACTCATAAGGATTTGGAAGTAGGCTTTTTAAGTTAATGAATTTATATGAATAGTATTTTTTTTTTACTTGACTGCAAAACAGTTCCAAAGTCACATTTACTGAAAATACTTTGGCTGCTACAAGGCATTTTTATGTACATTGCTTAATCACAGGAAGTGAAAGATCTGAGAGGAAAGTTCTGAGTTCTTATTAGTCAAGCAAATAATTAAAAAAAAAAACCACAATGATTTTGAAAATGTGACCCAACGGACCATGAAATGTTAGCCTGAGAAAGCAGTGAACACGTCTTTGTTATTTGTAGTGGGAGGCTACCTATATTTTTATTTCTGGCACAAATAAATAATGATGATATTCAGAACCGATGCCTCAGAAAAGCATTTAATGACATTTAATTAACTTTCGTAAGGTTTTGTTGCTGTTGTTAAACAACTGCTACAAAAGCCCATATTAAAAATACTTCTAGCAATCTCCTACTTATACAACTGCTGTGAATTATGGAACACAAGGACAGACTAAAATAATAAATAACTGTATAATGGAAAGATGCACATTGGGTATTAATAAGTTAAAGTTTGTAACTAATGACATGCATTTAAAAAAATTAAGACTATATAAAACCAGTCATATATTAAGAATTTAAGCTAAGGGACAATCTAGGTAGAATATTGATATCCCTAGCATACTTTAAAAAATCAACAAGAACAACAAAAAAAAGGTTTAGAGTGCACTACAGAAGCTTAATCATAAAACGGATGATCCATGCACAGGGTGATGACAAGGTGCGTGGAGATTTTGGTTTGTACCAGTATAATGAGTACTCACAATGAAAATATCAGATACTAAGTATTCTAAGTTGTTGGGCAAGAATAGGAGGCCTGTTTATGTTTGTTATTGTTTGTTTTGTTTTTATGCCAACTGAAGAGGTATACAGGCAGAAGAAATTTAATAAATGCTCCTTTAAAAGTGAGACTTCATCTCACCTAAATACCTTTCTACTATCAGTTTAGCCTTGTTACAGAACATTCTTATCAACTACTTTCTAACCTATGCTTGTTCTGTGTGGTATTTTATATAGCATAATTATTTTGGGCTATTCTATCAATAGCAAAAATTATTCTGCCTTAGAATCAATACTAGGTATGGGTTCCAAAGGAGAAGAGTGGTCTGGGTTAGGCAATTGGGGTTTAGTAACTTGCTTAGAATCAAGCGAGTAGGAAGGCTAGACTTGAACCCAAGTCCTCCCATCTCCAGGCCTGGTTCTCTATCCACTGAGCTACCTAGCTGCTCCATAGTTTTTTAATCATGGATATATCAGAAGACCAATCTAGCACAAAATAGACTGGGATATATATTGTCAATTCAAAATTCTACCCACTGGGGTTAACAGCTCACTTTTATGCAAACAAATCATAACAGTTTTAACCAAAAAAATGTAAACATGAGTCAAAAAAATAAATTAATTAAAAAGTTGTGGGAACCTTTCCATTCCCTTTTGTATGCTAAAATTCTATCTCTACCTTTTAGTTTGCTTGTGAAACTGGTGAATCAGGCACAATTTGATTTCAATGTAGCATCTATTTTATAGATGAAAAGATAGCCTTAAATTGAAAGGAATTTTCCTCCTATATAAATATGCACTTACTTCGGCTTTTTTACGAGCTTCCATAGCTTTCATAAGCATCATATGCTGTCGCCGTCTCTCTCTCTCCTATTAGAGCAGATAAAATTAGGAAAAAACCTCAACCACAGTTAGCAATGTGATTTGTAATTTTAAACTTGGTAGAGCATGTTTAGCATTAATAGACAAGTCATGGTAAATACTAAATAGAAGACAAGAATGGCCAAGTCTGTGCATGTTTTAGTTCAGGTTTAGAAAGCAAATACAAGAACAATCAAAAGCAAAAAGGTAAAGCAATGAACATGGAGACAGTGTAAAACATAAGCATACAGGATTTACTTATGGTCAGTTGTGATGCTCCTTCCAAAGCTGGCAGAACGAAAAGCATAATGGTTGGCTGGAACAGGTCAGTTACCTTACATCTGCTATTCGAAAGCCTGCAGGTACTTACATATTGCCAATTAAACAGAAGGCTTGACTTCTGGTCATTTTTGAGAGCAGATATAAGTTGATATGTAATCATTTCAATTTTGTGGTTTTAGGAAAAATGATAATTTTCTTTGAGTAGCACAATCTAATTTGTAAAGCCAATAAGGCACCAACAAATTAGAATGCTGTATTTTCTCTGTTTTTATAGCAATTTAATTACACTAGTCACAGTTTATACACAAACATGAATGGAAGAGGATTTTCCTATTTACTGATGTCTGTCCCTTGGTGCACTACATAAGGTGACAAATGCTGCACCAGGGGCTCTCTTAGTAATTATTAAGTGGAACCTGAGCTACACATAATAAAATGTTAAAATGAAGTTTGCCCCAGTGTAATTAGAAAGTCTGGTTTTGTTTTCAAATCAAAATATTAGCCATTTGTATGGTAGCTAATCCAAAATTTTATCCAAAAATTTAAATTCCCTTCCCACAGAAGGGATTTATTTCCTGTATTTTAGCTAAACAAATTTATCTGCAAAGTTAGGTTTTAGAAGTAATATAAATTTCATAACCTCCCATCAAGCTGTATCCAAAATTCCCATTGCTTTTAATGGCAGTTTTGCATCTAGGATGATGGGAGAATAGAGTTCACAGTAATTGAATACCTAATTTTACAAGTGGTCCAACTTATATAGTGACATCAGTAATATAGATTTCTCATAAGCAGCCTCATAAATGGATTCAATTTATAAACGTTTGAGACAAGTCATACTTTCTTTATAGACAGACAAGCAGATGTATGCAATGCACTGTGCTGTAAAGCCATGCAGCAGTATGTAATATGACAGCAGCCAGTGCTACACTTTATGCATTGCTATGACAACCATATCACAACCAAATCACAATGCGGTGTTAGATGTACAAAAATAAACATACCCATACCATATCTAGTCTATGCCTCTCCAACTCCTGGTAGAAAGAGTTGGCACAACATTATGAAACAGAAATCACAAAGTCATAAAACCACTTTATAATCCCCAAAAGACCCCAATACCAAAGCAGGCAATACACTGTAAGATAAAGAAAAAAAAACTTAAGCAAGAAACTTATCAGAAATTTAAAAAAAGAAAATATTTTGAAGATTTTCCCCAAATAGCTCAAGAAGTAGTTAAAAATTAGCATTTGCAATGGTTGGGCTAACTGCACAGATACAGACCTGATGCTTCAAAAGAACAGCTTGTTGTCTTCTCATTTCTTTTTCCTTAAAAAGAAGAAAAAAAGGAGTTGGGAGTTAACCTATGCAAGAGTTACCCAGAAGATTTAGAAAATACTGAAAGAACTATGATTTAGGTTTGACTTCTCTCAACTGAATAAAACTTGTATGACCCAACCAAAGCTTCAGGAATGGCCCTAATTACCTGTATTAAGATAAAATGTCCCAACAGCAATCCTCGATAGCATTTTTACTGAAGGAATTTGCTAAAGAATGTCAGGACATCCCAAATTCAGCTAATTCTTTGGCAGTACTGATATAGCAAGTACATTCTTTTAATAAATTTTTATGTTTTCCAGATTACACATCAATGCAATACTTAATAATTGTTTTCTGACATTTTACAATTCATGTTCTCTACCCCCCCCCCACTCCTTACTACCTTTTTCCCCAGAATGACAAGTTATATCATGTAGGTTGTACATAGCAAGTATATTCTTTAGTAAGGTGATAAAGGAAACACCTATTAGGGACCACAAATGAAATCTTATGTCTATTCAAAATGTTGAGAGCTCTTTACTCTTTGACAGACTAAGATCAAAACAAACATGATTAGCAGCATTTATTTTAATCTTTAAATATATCAATACTAAAAGACTTTCAAGGGATTAGCTGTTTAAAATGAGACACACAGAGGATCATTGGCTATAGGGCTAGATGGGGAATTTATCTATAATTTAGTCCACACATAAGAGAGGAAATTGATGTCCCAAGAGATGAAGTGACTTGGTCAAGGGGACACAAGTAATAAGAAAAGCCCAGGTTCTGTGATGCCAAAGCCATTCTACTCTACTTCCAGATGCCAGGGTGAGTTTATATTGTGGCCTGAAATCTCATGTTCCTAAAATTTTTTATCGAGTCGAAATTAGGTTAAAGGAGGAGAGGGAAGGAAAAGGAATAACATAAAGGAAACAGCCTGAGATATTAAATGTGAAAGAGGAGAAAGGTAAGACAATTCACGTTCCTCTAGTGATGGAGGCCACTATACATAGGCTGATGCTATATGAACTTGAATGTTATTTAGCCCCAGTTAGTAGAAATATCATTTCTTCCCTTCTCTGATTGGCTGTTGGCTAGCAACTAGAAGCATAATTTTGTGAGAGCTACAAATTGATTTTACATAGCAAGTCCTACAGGCAACTGTTTCTATCTGACACCTACAACTCACCATGCAAATAAAAACAAGAAGCCCAAATATGTAAGTAGGTAGCAATATTCCTAATTAATAACTGCTGTTATGAATGGGTAGGTGCACTGTCAAAGAAATATTAAAAACTCACATTTATATAGTGCTTTAAGGTTTACAAAGCACTATCACAACAACTCTGGGAGACAGGTAATACTTTAGTGATTAGATATATTCTTTATACATATGAGGAAGATTAGGCTTAGAACGATTAAATGATTTGTCCGTAGGCACATATCTAGTGACTGTAAGAGCCCTGATTTGAACCTGGGCAACCTAACTCTATCCCAGGATTTTTCCTGTTACCCCATGGAGTCACATAGGCTTTTTTGTTTGTTTGTTTTTAAATAAGTAAAAAGACTATTGTTGGTCAAGATTTTGGATTGTTCCTGATCTGGTCACTAGGACATAAAGAAAACTAAGTGGTAAGGGGAAAGCAAGACAGGAAAGGAACATATTATAACACACAATGCAACAAAGAAAATGAAACTGAGGAGGCACTTTGCCCAAATAAAACTGCAGGTTTTATATATCAATTTACATTAAAAATAAAAGTCTACTTTTGCTCAAACCAAGCATCAGACAAAGCATGTAGGACAAATACATTTATGTTACTATAGGCAGAAACATACATATAATTCACACATTATAGCTTTGCTAAACATTTTCAGAGAATGTTGGGTACTACAATTCTCATAAATTGACATATCATAGACAATCACATGGTTTTTATTTTTCAAAAAATAAAAACTCTGATGCTCAGCTAAACTAACCTTTATTCGTTTCTCGGCCTCCAATAATTTGGCATTTGCCGCTTCTTCCTTCTTTTTCTTTTTAGCCTGTGCATGCAAAACAGGTCTCAAAGTCATGCAACAGCACCACTATAACTTGAAAATAATCTCAGAATTGAAAGGAAGCTATATGTCTCACAAGGTGCAAAACAATACATGACACATGATACTATGACAGATTTCTTCCCCGATATACATTAGAAAGATTTAGGTAAATTTTTAATTTAGAATTTGCACATATAAAATGTATTTCCTCCAGTAAAATCCCTTGCTTAATGTCTTATTGTGGCACAGAAACAATCTGGTGGTCTCCAAGACCTTTTGAGTGGAGTGAAAGCTCTGGCATGACCCAATAAATTGGGGACTCTTCAAAGATGGGCCAGCCACACAGTGACTACCTTCTGAAGACCAGCCTTATGAAGTCTAGAGAGGCAACCCCAGGGTGTTGGCCATCAAGTGATTACTGTTTCTAATGAAGCTCAAGAATGAGGTATTAAGTTTTGAGGAAGGCTGAAATCTCCGTTGAGGTAATTTACATAAAGCACTTTGCAAACCTTAAGGCACTATATAAATGTAATCTCTTTTTATAATTATCAGTAAAGGAAATACCACATGAAAAAAAAATCATAGTTCCTTTATGTTACGAAGTACATTTCTTTTATCTGAATCTATCTATAAACAATTAAAATATACCAACATTTCTAAATTCACAATACTTTTAATTTGTCTAGTTCAAGATGAAAAGATTTTAAATTAGTTTATTTTTAATCTTTAAAAATAATAAGCTATATAACATATATAAAGAATTTTGTAAGGCTTAAAGAACTTTACGAATGTGTGCTGATATCATTTTATTTCCATTTATTTGGACTTGAATACTTAGCATTATCCATTTGATATATTTTAAATATGTATAGAATTACAGATTAGAAATTAGTATCTAAAACTGAAAACAGTTTTAAAATTTTCTATGCCCAAAATAAGGTTAAATTATAAAAGTTTTTACATATTCTAGAAACTACTATATTTCTTTAAATATGAAGTTTTGGTTATCAGGATTATGTCAACAAAAGCTACAAATTCAAATTTTAAAATATCCACTACTTTCAATGCATGACTATTTAAAGAAATGATTGCTAAATTAGAAGTACATTTAGACCATAGTTAGAAAAACATGGATTCAACTGATATTTCTAAATGAAAATATATACTACAAATTGGGACACTTAGGAAAATGGATCATTCCAAAATAACCAAGTTCTTTGGAAAGCTCAGTGTTTACACCTTTTGATATTATAACTTGTTTTATTTTAATCATTTTAGAAGGAAACCTCTCTTAAATGCATTATGTGCTCTCTCTTCCACCCAAAACATAGGCTAGTGTGTATTACATAATCTATTCTTATGGGCTCAGACTAAATATTATGAACATCAATTAAGAACTCTGATGTAGGATAGGGAGGTCCTTAAGGCAGGTATAGTTGCTTGGACTATCTTGGATTTTTTTATCCTTAAATTAAATGACCCCTAAATGCTATCCCTTTTGAGTTCTTGTATGTGTTTTATAAAAATGTCCCTTTCCCTTGTTATCTGTCAACTGTCAGTTTTCGCTATTGTCAGTGTGATTGACTTTAAGAACCTATCTCAGACTTCAAGTTAATTACTTGTAATTGTCTCTGTGCTTCCTAAAAATCAGATAAACAGATTTAATATTGGAATTATTTGTAATTTTGAAATAACAAATAAGTAGATTTTGGATGAGTTACTAAGGGAATTTCCCTACTGAATACAAAACACATGAACTTTGTGTCTTTTATTTATCCATAGAAACTTTGAAAAGTATAAATTCTTAATTGTATTAAATCTGAAGGTTCTACCTCTAGAATTTGTTGGGCTCGAAGTTCTTTTTCCATTCTGATTTGCTGTATTCTCTTAATTTTCTCCTGTAGGAAATTTTTTAAATGTTTAAGATATTAAAACAACATTAAATTCAACAAAATTGTTTAGACAGAACAATCCATGTTTAAAAACATTTTAAAGTCCACAATTTTCAAAAATAGTTTTATAACTATATACATTTCAATCATTTTTATAACTGTATACACTTCAATCCACACACACAACTTCACATTTTACAGTATTAAAGGATGTCTTTTCTCAAAATGTTTGCTATGATACAAACTAAGTTATGTGCATTTAATGAAAAAGTAAATTAAAAAACATTTATTGAGTGCCTATTACATGCAAGGCACTATTCAATCAATACATAAGTCAATTAACATTTATTAAACACCTACTATGTCCCAGGCACTGGGGATACAAAGACAAAAATGAAACAGTCCCTGCTATTCAAGGTGCTTTAGAGTACACAAAAATGAAGCAGTCACGGCCCCTGCCCTCAAGGAATTTAAAATCTAGTAGGGGAAATAAAACATGTAAAGAAATAAATATATAAGATAGAATGCAGTAAGTGCCAGAAGAAACATACAAGCAAAAGTACCACACAGAGCTGACAATTCTTTATGTAGTAATAAGATAAAAGTAAAAGAGAGACAACAAAGAATAATACAAAGAGGAATATACCATGCATCAGGAAAGCTGAGTTCCCATCCTGGATCTGCTATTAACAGTATAACATCAAGTAAATTCTCTAGATCTCAATTTTCTCATCTGTAAAATAATGCCTGCCCTGTTTCGCTGGGATGTTGTGAGGATCAAATAAAAATATTTTTAAAAATAGAAAGCACTGTACAAATATAAAGAACTAGTAAGGACCATTTCTACAAATTTTATTTTCGTTTTATAAATAAAATGTTTTCAAATCTAGCTATTGATCATTAACCAATTTCTGAAAATACTGAGTATTCATGACTGAAAATTCATTAAGTAGGAAGAACTAGTGTTTTATAAAAATGTACCTCCCTTAATTTGTATGTTTAACTCCTATGTAAATGGTATACTTTGTTGCATTTGTTTTGCTATTAAATTATAAGGACTATATTTAGGGACTCAAAGAAATATATATGTATATATATATATACATATGCATATATATACATAAATATATGAACAAAATTATATCTATATATTCACCTTTGTGAGCATATATAAAATTTCACATACATACATACATGAAATTATCAAGAATAGCTTCTAAAGTACATCAAAAGAAGATGCTGAAAATTCCAGCTTTAGTTTTAAAATTTTAATTATGAATAAAAACTTATTAGTTTAATATTCCCAAATGGAAAAAGAGAACTAAGAGTTAAATCAAAACCCACTGGTTTGGGAAGATCAAGGGAAGACATGATCTGTTTGTTCATCTGCATGTGTATCTTCATATTTTGGGCTAGAAGATGATTTTATTAATGATGATCACTTTTGGAGCATGAAATTACAGATATATCTCTAGTAGTCTTTCTAATCAGTGTACCTGATGATTGTCTTCTGGTTTATGACCCTAATATCAGTTTGCAACTATGAACCTTTGTCTCCTATTTTATCCAGAACTATCTCAACACCCACTGCTGTGCTTCTTAGTAAGGCACAAATATATTGTATATTTTGAAACTTTATTTCTATGTGACTTTGCCTGATCTGATTCTGGTTTCTTCACTATGCTTACATGGTAACAAGGTACATGATGGTATTGTTTTTTATTCTCTGAAATCTAGATGAATTGATTGGTATTTCACCAAATAATCTTTTGAAGTCAATAGACTCACTACCTTCCAAAACTGTAGTATGTCATCCTACCTTTTTGTTGAAGGCCACAGCTTCTATATATAAAAGATTTGTGTCTGGATGGGCAAAGACTCTGAACTATATCTCCCACATGAATTAGGCATCAGAGGTCTAGATAAAGATCCCAAATATTATGTCTTGGAGGCTGTATATGGATGTGCAAGGAAGGGAATTCTTAGGATAGGTTTTAAGTTTTACTGACATCTTTTATCTTTTTATCAAAGTAATTTCTGGATATAATTCCTTCCCAGTGAATTTTTACTTGCAATAAAGAAAAACAACGAAGGAAAACTAATATAGTAATATGTCTGACAGTATAAGCAACATTCTATACCTACGGTCCTTCATTTCCCTCTCATAGGAAGGTGTATGTGATCATCCATTCTCTGGAATATAGGCCATCATACTTATAGTCCAATTGCCTTTTTTGTGTTTTCATTTACATTATTATATTTATTGTAATTACTCTTGTCATCAGTTATTAAGTCTGCCCATAGTCCTCTGAATTCCTCATATTGCTTCACATTGTATAATTTCTATAATGTGATTTGTGCAGCCATTGCCTAATTAAAGAGGACTCACTTATTTCTAGTTTTTTTCTACCATAAAAAGTAGTTCTAGTGTCTTTTACCTCCTTAAGGCATAATATATTCAGCAGTGGAATTGAGTGAAGGATTTTTTAAAAAAGAGAACTAGGTAATAGCTACTGCACCTACCGTCCAATGGGATTAGAACATAGCAGAAAGAGTAACTGGTGTATCTGGTGGCAAGATGTGGTACTTTCCTTTTATGCAAGTCTAGACAAGAGGTATCAAACTCAAACAGAAATAGATCCCTGCTGGCCCAGATTAACATTATATGTATTGTATGATATTTTCATTCCTTTTATTAAAACATTGACCAATTACATTTTAATCTGCTTTGGGCTGAACTCCAAGTGTGAGCCCTCTGGTCTAGATCATGTCAGTATAGTCTCCCTAGAAGACGTAGCAGCAGGAGGCTTTTGCCCTAAGAAAGCACCTTGAATTCTTTTGGACCTTCACAATTCAACATTCTCAGTACACCTGAAGAGCAGAGACAAAAATTTCTGAATATCTCTCAAGAGCAACTAAACTACCCTAAAGATCCTACATTCCTTACTAAATGTTATCATGCTATGCCCTTTTAATTAAGTGATTTATCCTTTGAACTAATTCATGCTCCATTTGGTCAAGTAAAAGAAAACACTGGAGGCTGGTTTTATAAACTATATGATTTTGAGTAAAGGGTGAACCAAAGTGTGCGTTAAGCCTGTGGTATCTTTTACAGAATCCATGACTGCAGGCTTAGGCTGTATGGATGATACCAATTAAATTGGTCAAGAAGTCAAATAGGAACCCCACGAGAGATTCAAGCTTTAATCTTATAGAATATTAAACATACTCAAAATTCAGCTGGAACATGATGCCAGTGTAATACCAAATTACCTATCGGTTTCTCCAGGGAAAATAAGTAGCTTAAATATCAAAATTCACCAACGGTTTTAAGTTCTTGTGAATGACAAATTGTATTGTGAAAAGAATTGTGAATGACAAAAAATACTGGTTATGGGGAGGTAGGTAAATAGTTTAGGCACCTACGCTATATTCAGGTTTCACCTTAGTTCAGAACTAGTTCAATTTTAAATTTCCATAATGGTTCACAATTATTTGCAAGACTGACATGATAGCTGTGTTATTAAAGGACTTCTGGTATAATGCTCCCCCCATTTGCACTCTATATTCCATTCAGTCAAGACAACTAGCTGTGTTTCAAAATTGATATTTTCCATGTCCACTCATTCTCACAAACCAATCCTCTGCCTCTTGAAACCCTCATCTTCTTTCAAGCCTCAGTTCAGGTGCCAACTCATCTGTGAAGTGTTTCTTAATACCTCATTTCTCAGTTATGCCCCTTATTTCCTTAAAATATTTTGTATTTACTTATCTTTCCTATGGGTTAGTTTCAATATACAAAAAAGCAGCATAAAATAAGTCATCATCAAGACATATGGCCCCAAATAGAAGTGGACTGGTCATATAGGAAAATAAGGGAGGGGAGGGGAATGATAAAGGAAAGACTAAAAAATTTGATTTATGGTAATCACACTCCCATCTCCCTTTGATTGCTAACACTTAGTAAAAGGTAGATGGGAAAGCATTTCATACATTCCTTTATTTCCAAAGATGAAAAACTTGTCAATTTTAACATTTTGCTCAAGTAACCTTAATTTGAAAGCTACCTTTTAACTTCAAAGAGAAAGTATATTACAGAGTGACATCTCCTAATAATTTAAGAGGAAGCCTTTTTAACCTGAAATGTTTCCAAAATTTGGTTTTCCATTGTTAATGCCTTTTAGGCAACTTAAGGAATGAGACTGAAGCAAAATATTTGACAATGATTTACCCCCTTATATTTTTAATATTTAGTCTTTCTTAATATCTTACAAGGTTGTAGAAAAAATTTTTTTCACATAAAAACTTCCAGGTATAAAAACAATGCTATAAGAGAGTTGTAAAAACATTTATTAGATTATCAATTAAAACAGTTTTGGGGGAAAATTTGGAAGCTGATATAAATCTTATATATTTAAGTGGTTGCATCTGATTGTGTTTTCTCTATGAAAGTGTATTACTCTATATTCAAGATTTAAATACATCCTCAAAATTCAATTAAAAAGGAGCTTTTTAATGAACATTTATTCTTATATAACTATAATAGCATGCTTATTATATCTCTCTTATTTAGTGGCATTTATTCTAAGAAATCAAATAAATAGTACTAAGTACAATAAAAAGGAAGTAAAATTTTACTTAAAGAATTGTGTCCATACATACAAAATAATATGTAAAACATTAATCTTAGAGGTAGTTATTTATGAAATTTAAATAGAAATAGTACATATGTAGAAACAAAAACATGGCTTTCATTATGGAAAATAAATTGGGTGTCCAAACATACCTGTTGTTTCATTATCTTTATCTGTTCTTTTTGCTTTCTTTTCTCTTCAGCAGCCATTATTGCTATTAAAAAAAAACAAAACCATGGGTAGATGTTAGCCAATATGGAATGAAGTATCAAATCCTGCTAATAAAGATGGCAATACTGACACTATGAAAATTCACAATCATCTAGAATTGATCACCTTGTTGCTTCTTCGCTTCTTTGGCAACTCGAGCTTGTTCCTGCTTTTGAAGTTTCCTCAAAAGCTTTATTTGTGCTGCTTGTCTTGCTATTTCTGAAAGATACAAAAAGGCATAGCATATCAATGACAGTTTCACGCCATACCTAATTTAAATGGTCTCAAATAATTTTACCCTTAATAGAGTTTTTAATGAAAAAGTCCAATTTTGTTTTGCACATCTAAGATGATTTATGGCTTTTTACATCATGAAATCCTTTCTTTCTTATTTTGTGTTTGACAGGAAAAAAAATTTATAATAATGTGACAGTAAAGATTTTAGAAACAGCATAAAGAAGAAATCCAGTTTACAGCAAAAAAGAAATTAAATATTTGGAGATTAATTTACCTTGACAAACACATAACCTTTATAAAACTGATGGAAATAAAGGAAGAACTAAATAATTGGAAGGTCATTCAGTGTTCATGAATAAGTTAAGTTCAACATAGTAAAAACGACAGTGTTCTCCAAAACTTAATTTATAGACAATACACAATAGCAATCAAAATACCAATGAATTTCTTTATTGGCCTGGATAAAACCATAACATGATTTACATGTAGAAAGAAAAAGGCAAGAATATTAAAACTTCCAAAAAAAATGGTGATTAAAGTGGACTTGCACTTTCAGACTTTAAAATGAAGTACTTTTCATGGAAACTAGCTGGCATTGGGAAGAAAGTAGAAATGAGATGCACAAGGCATAACAGATCCTAAAAGGTTATACTACAAATGCATACAAATGATTGAGAAATTTATTTTTTAAAAGATTCATTTTTATAATTAGAAAAAATAGTTAGCAATATGGTAGAAGATAATTTAAATTTCAATTATACTATATACTACAAAACTTCACCTGCATCATAGATGTAAATATAAAACACTATAAGATTAATAAATAATTAACTTAATTGTGACAGAAAGATAAATTTGATCAATTAAAGCACATTTGTTTTTTTCATGATGGTATAGAAGCTATATAAATATAGATGGTTTGCTTATTTATTTAAAAAAATTTAAATTAGTGGAGTCAACATTGATATACTCAGTTATATAGAAACAAACAAAATTATGTAGTCAAGACAAAAAAAGAAAAATAATGGATTAGAAAAACATTTATTGCAAATTACAGGAAGGAGGCTGGACCTGTGATTCTATTGGTATAGGGAACTCCTTCCAAAGCAGGAAAGCACATTCTTAATAAATTATAGTCCAAGCGAGTTACCTAAAGCTCTGAGAGGGAATTCAATTTGCTATTCAGGTATCTAAGACCAGTTCTCTATCCACAATTATACTATGCTGCCTTTTTTATGGCAAATATAACATAAAAATTTAACATCTAAAACTATAATTAATAAAAAATGAAAATAAAAAATCTTGGAGGTCTCCATATCAAATTTTTAAAAAAGTAAATGAAAATCAAATGCAGCAGAATAAAAGTATATTAATACATTGTAGAAAGAATTTCATATCGATAGAACTAGAAGTATAGTATATTGTAGAAATTACCAAAAAACAATAATATTCTTTCAGGACCAAAGCAGGGAATTACACTGGAAGGAAGAGACCCTTTAAGATTGGTTTAATTTGAGCCAAGTTCATGGTAGAAATGGCTTTCACCTGGGCTAACTCCCATGTTCCCTGAATAGAGAATTCATGCATCAAAGTGGTCTGGAATGCTCATTTCATATCCTGATCTTTGATCTGAAGATATCTATTCAAACTCACTGTGTCCAAGCTCAGATGACTCCTAAGGAAGGGGCAGCAGAGCAGGCAGGTAAGTGGGTGAAGTTTCTGTTTGTATTGTGGTTAGGCTAGCCTAGTCACCATTGAGAAAGTGCTGTATCCACAGCTTAAAAAGGGATAACATGAGAAGGTTACAAGTAGTCAGATAAAGGCTTAATATTTTTCCCTTCTGAGTCTTGGCCTAGTGGACGATTTGTTTCTTTTCAGCAATTACTAGAATAATATAAGACATTTTTCTTGTGGCAAGGTGATTAATTTCTGAGGAGTGGGGTAACAATGCTAGAAGGTAGATATAATTCTATCATGAGGGATACTCATGAATGTACTGGCCTTGAAATGGTTTTGTCAAGCACGACTGATGGCTCATTCCTGAGTTTTCCTCTTTAACCTTTCCCTTGCCAATGTGAAGGAAAAACTAAAAATTTCCAAGACTGCATCATATAAAATAAGGGGCATATCTTGTAAAAATATCTAATGATAGAAGCTTTTAAGGTCAATTTCATATCTGTCTATATTCCTCCCTTGGTGGGGTGTATGGTGGGCCATACCCTTGTAAAAAAAGACTTAAAAGTTCAGAAAGAGTATCCAAAACATACACTATCTAAGAGTAAATGTAAGAATCTACCCTCACAGTCCCCGATTTCTGCCAAGAAGGAAAGGAGGAAGATTTTTGTAAGTGTTCTCCAGAAGTGAAAAGCACTGTTTTTAGTCATTATGATAATATATTCAGTTTTATATTTAGAATTCCTTCCATTTACATTATTATAGTCCTTATATATATTTCCTTCCTGGTTGTGCTTATTTTACTTTGCAATAATGCATAGAGTTCTTCTTACATTTAAGTTTCTCTTAATTCTTTATGTTCAACATTTCTATATGGTGCAATAGAATCTTATTAGATTCACATACCATAATAGTCTAATATATGTCTACATTAAGATATATTCTTTGTTTTGAGTCCTTTATATTCTCAGAAAATACTATTATAAATATATCTGCCTCAGTCTTCCTGGAGTGGGGGGCATTATTTGCCCAGCAATGAGATTTCTGGATCAAAAGTTAGAGCCATTTTAATGGCTCTTTTCTTTTTAATTTCAGTTCCAACTTGCCTTCTAGAACTGGATCAATTCATAGCTCAAAAAATAGTGAGTATATTAGTCTGCCAGTCCCTCAACAATCAGATGCTCCAACACAGACTATTTTTCCAACTTTTTTCATATCTCAAAATTCTTTGAGTGTGAATTATAACCCAAGAGTTATTTGGACTTTTATTTCTCTTATGATTAGTGATTTGAAGGAATGATTCATATGACAATTATTTGTTTATATTCTATGACCACTTATAGGAGCTCCTGGTTTCTGTTTAGGTAATATTTGATGCAAAGTCTTTTTTTTTTCTACAGTAATTTCTCCCTTCATTATCCTAGCTGCATTGATTTTGTTTGTGCAAAACATTTTCAATTTTACATAAATAAAATTATCTATTTCATTTTTTGTGATTAACTTTATAATTAGTTTGATTTAAAATTCTCCCCATAATCAGAGCTATGAAAGGTACTTAATATAATTCTCTTCTATTTGATGGGGTAACTTTTCTAATTCAGGCAATCATGTTGAGTTCCTAGGGGTATATGATATTGATGCCTGTTAAACCTAATTGCTGCCATTGTGCTCACCAATTTTTCCAAATACTGAATATTTCTCAAAATAATATGTTTTTAGTTATGTTATAATGAACACTGGGCTGCTTAGCTTTTTATTTTTTGATACTTATTTAAATCTGACCTGCTATTCTAGTTTTCTGCTTTTTATACTTCTGTCAAACATATTGGATGATTACTTCTTTATAATATAATTTGATATTTGAAAGTCTTAACTCCCCAGAGAGGCATTTCAAGAACATAAAGAGGTAAGTCATCACTATTTCTGAACTACTACAAACAATCTAATCTTTCTGCTGTGGATGTCTGTAGCCCCCAGCAGTGAGAGTGAACCCCAGATTGCAAAGGTCTCTGGGTAGCCATGGCATGGCCAGAATCAGTCACACAACCTAGTCATCACATGAGGCTCCAAAAATCCCTCCTGTACTTGGCAACAACTAGTTAGCCTTGTTCTACACACTGAAACCAAACATTTCCCTGAGAATCTGAACTAGATAGTTACATATTTACCTGTGATTTATTATCCTATAGAAAACTCTGCTTAGAGTCACTGAGGTAATCTAAATCCATTGTTCCCATCTTGTAAATCATTACTAAACATTGTCCCTGCAAAAGGCTTACCTAATCCCTTAGCCTACATCGCATTTCCTATAAATTGTAGACCCCCATATCATTAAACTTCATCATTTCTCAAAGAGACTTGTCTGCGTGGGTCTTTAGATAGTATTGACCCTCTTGTAAATCCCAGACCCATCCTATTTGCCCTGGTAGGCTATGCACAAACCATGTCGTTTGAACTGTACTCATCAGAAGTCAATAATTCCATTATAAAGAATAATAAGCTGTATCTGATAAGATAAAATGTAATGAGGTCACAGATAATAAATTACACATTTGTGTTTAAAAAATAAGTCACATAAATGCACCCTCCTTTCAAAGGGTAAGTATGACTAGTGAGGCAATCTTCCAACTGAAAAAGAACTTAGGGTTTTAGTATCCAGAGAATCAACAATATGATATGGAGTCAAGAAAACTAAATTACTATAAGGCTTCATGAAATGTTCTGTGAACATTCCCATAAATCTATTTGTTCTGATCATATTTGGAACGTTATAGCCAGTTTGAGTTACTATATTTTAGGAGGGACACAGGAGAGGAAGGGTTTTAAGTTAGGAAAACCATACAAGTATAAGTTGAAGGAACTAGTGATGATTAGCCTGGAAAAGAGAGGACTGGGAAGGTGGGGAAAGAAAGTTGGAAAGGATAGCAGTCTATAAAATAAAAAAAAGTTATCACAGGGAAGAAAGATTAGATTTATTCTCTTTAGCTCTCAAGATGAGAACTATGACCAAAAAAAGAGAAAATTGCTGAGAAGTAGACATTAATCAGTCAAGAAACTTTTATTAGGTGCCTAATCTATGCCAGGTGAGGCAGCTAGCAGTTGGGTGGCTCAGTGGATAGAGTGCTGGGCCTGTGGTCAGGAAAAACCAAGTTCAAATCCAGCTTAAGTCGTTTACTAGGTGTGTGACCCTATGGCAAGTCACTTAACCATAGTTTGCCTTAATTCACTGGAGAAGGAAATAGCAAATCATTCCAGTTTTTTTTGCCAAGAAAACCCCATGGGCAGCACTGGCATGGAATGGTCCATAAGATCATGAAGACTCAGACATGAGTGACTAAACAACAATGTAGCAGGTGCTGTACTAATTGTGGGGAACAAATCAAAGCAAAAGACAGTCCCTTCTCAAGGAGTTCAGTAAAATGGGGGAGAACAACAGGAAAACAACTATGTAAAAGAAGATATATATTTTAAAGAACCTATTTTCAGTCTCACTGAGCCTAGAATAAATTGGGGTTAATCAGCAAAAAGAAGGTGCTATCATTAAGGAACAGGAAAGTCTTTTTATAGAAGTTAGGATTTTTGTTGCGACATGAAGGAAACAAGAGAAGCCAGAATGCAAAGGTGTAAAAGAGAGAGAGAATCTCAGGCATGGAAGAATTTAGGGTCAAGAAATTCACAACAAAGAGAGCTATCCCAAAATGGAATGGACTGAGTGGGTTTCTCTTCAATAAAGATATTCTAGCAAAAGCCAGATTGATTCCTTGCCAAAGCATGACAGAAAGAAATTCTGATTCAGAAATTTCAAATTCTGAGATTCTGCAGTTCGAGCTCCAATGACACCACCATGATCCCATCCCTAAAACCGAAATCAATCCATGCCCCAAACTAATGTATTCCTGAATTTTCTTGTCCAGAGAGTTTCAGGCTACAAAGTATAGCTATAGTCTATCTAGAAAGAAATACTGTGACTTTTTTTAAAATTTGCTAAACTACCAGATGGACGGAGATCCATACCTTATTGTATTACAATCAGATAACTAACTTGGGAGCAGTCCCAAGTCTGAATCAGTAGTAGGTTAGGTGAATAATTTTCCCAAGTTGTTTTATTTATAGGTTTATGGCCTATAATGAAAGTCTGAGTTTGGGAATTTTGTAGGGAACCTGAACTATCCTCCTCCTCCAATCAAACTATGTGATCAGAGAATTTCAGTTAGCCCGACATTGCTGGAAGTGATTATATATATGCCTTGGCAGAAGTACAAAAGAGGCTCTTCTATGAAAGGTTGGCTTTGGGCCATTGAAAACTCTGACTCTTTACCTGGAATCCTAATTGGCCTAGGATTTTCTAGGTAACCTTGATCTAGTATGATACCAACTCATATGTACAGACCTATAAAACATGCTGAGATCAAGAACAGGATGGAGAATTTATAGGTTCTTGCATTTGCTCCCTATCATGAAAAACTTTAACAGAAACATCCCTAAATTTTTCTAAGTATCTGCTTCTTCTGGAGGAAGTGATTTCATCATGATGATGGATATTCTCAGAGAAAATGGTCCAGTTCCTCTGCTATGAAAGCTTTTCTACAATCAATGAAACTTCCCATAAATTCTTTCTTTTAAAAAAAATTCCACAGCTTTCCAGAGCATCTTTTCTCTGACAAAAGACAGTTATTATTTTGTTTCTGGACACTGCTAATCACTGCCATATCAATGAAGATATCAATCACATAACATCTCCTAGCCAAATGTCTGCATGGAAATGACATTATTCTCAGATACACTTCTATTTTTCGTACTTCCCACCAATAACTGGACTGCTTTTCTCCTTACAAAGTAGTTCTTTTTCAACAACTTCATGCACACATTCACCAATATGTGTCACTAACTTTGGTCTTGTCTATATTTCATTCCTGAACAGGGAGAAATCTGACAGAGGTTTATACCAATAGTCAATTTTGACCTAGAGGAACTCCAGGATGCTCAGGCAGACCTCCAAAGAAGGTAGAACTCCATCATGATTCAATGATCAAGAGATAAATCATCATTGGATACAAAGTGATATCCTATGATCCAAGAATGTAGCTATCTGAATAATATCTTCTGTCTTACCATCCCTCTAAAAAATGAGAAGATAGAGATATTCCAACATATCAACACCATGGTCTTTCAGTTAGAACTTTCTGCTTCCAGAAATCTCACAAAGACACCCCAAACCCATCCATTTTTTCTCTATCTCTTTTCTTACCTTCTGTCTTAGAATTGATATTGATTCTAAGACAGAAGAGCAATAAGGGGTAGGGAATTGGGGTTAAGTGACTTGCCTAGGGTCATACAGCTAGGAAGTATGTGAGGTCAGATTTGACCAACTCCTGATTCCAGGTCTGATGCTCCATTTACTGAGCCTCCAAGCTCCCCCACCAATACACTCTTCAAAAGTCTCTGATATTAATGTATAGTCCAGAAAATATTATGGATTGAGAAACACTTGATACCCAGGGGCAGCATGGGTAACTGTAGTACCTAAAAGATTGAGAAGGCTTTAAACCTAAAGAAGAAATATGCTCCAAATTTCATTGTTATGGAAGTTAAGACATAGTACACCTATAATAACCCATACGATTTAGTCTGTGAGGTAAGAGAGGACGCCATAAAAAGAGAAAGATGTCAGTGCCACCTAATATTAGGAAATCTCTCCAGAATATACAGAAACCCCCCCCCCCAACTTTAAAAGAGAGTGAACCACAGTGAGTGTTTAAAATGATACTAACTCCTTGACAGCCTCCTCTCTTTTTGCTGATCCCTATGTGAAAGGGTCTCTGACTTTTTTTCATGGTTAATTGACATATCTCTGACCTATTCTTCTTTGTGTTTCTTATAACACAAAAGTTCTCCTGAAATTGATAAATTCTTCTTATTTCTTTTTCAGACCACATTTAAATGACTCCCCAATATTTCTATGAAGGACTAGGAAACCAATACTTCTCTAATCCATCCTCCACTCACATAAGTGGCAGGCAAGCCTAATGACAAAAGGTCATTTTCTTCCTGAAAGAAAAAAAAATGAACTCAATCTCCTCCCATTAAAATAGATGAAATTGGTAATAATACCATTAAGTGAAAATACTTGAATATCAGCTCAAGAATAGAATAAACATTGTATCTTCTCTGACAATGTTCACGGTTGATAGTGGTAAATTTTTGACATGGCATATGCCAAGCCAAAACAACCATAAAATAGATATGGACAAAGGAATATTTTGAATATGATAGCAGTGCAATCCATCAACAGGATGTTGTAATGACTGATGATATTCAATAGATTTCATAGATGAAAAACTATGTTTCAAACAAAAATGTCATTGGATAGAAGAAAAGTCATTTAGACAAACTCATTGCAGATCAGCATCTGATAAGCTGATCATTATTAGCTTTTTCTGTGAAAATGTCAGCAACATTGCTGATTTGTGGAGGGGTCAAAGTCATTAGACCTTCTGGACTGGAAAGTTTGCATCAGCATATTATTTACACCATTTTCAGCCCATGATAAAGCAGATAAATCACTGACACACATAAGGCACATAATTATATCTTTGCTTACAACTGAGTCTAAAGAACATAATAAGCAATTAATAAATTCTTATTATAGCTGTATTAGGGCACTTGGTACCAGATACTCTATTTCTTGAAAAGCTTTAACCTCTAGAGAGCAATACAATCAAAGAATTATTGGAAAGTACTATTAGAAGATAAAAGTGTCCACTTTGCACCAGCACTCCTGTTTGAAGGAAAATTTTAGGGTAGATGTGAATATTCTTTGAGCTAACATCTACAAAATAGCATACTTGGCATAGCAGACACCATGAAGCAATATTACCACAACCGATTTGACTATTACTATGCACAAAATAAAGAATAATTTTCAGTAAAGCGATAACTTTTTTCATTTATTCATTAATTGAACACTTATTAAGCATTTATTAAATGTAAAACATTCTTAGACACTGGGTTAGGTTTTTAAAAATATAAATAAAAATGTTTCTATATCAAACTTATATCGTTTGGAGGAAACAATGTATATAAAGATAAAGGAATATTGAAAAAATCTGAAGAAGAGAGCACTCACAATTTGGGAAAAACAGGAAATGCTCAACTGAGGAAGTGGCAGTTGAGCTGAGCCATTAAGGAAAATTAGATGTATGTGAGGAGGATTTGGATTTAAGGTAGAATCTTCCTGGATATCTTCATAAGATGCTACTATCTCCACTTTGGTCACCATTCCTATGCTGTGGCCTAGACTTGGACTCTGCTTTCGGGACACTGGGCTTTCATCTAATATTATTCAATTCCAGGCAAGCATCCACACTCACACCTGGCCAGCTCCATTCTATGCCACCTTCCCCCTTTATGCATTATCTTCCACCACTAGAAAGTAAGCTCCTTGTGATCAGAAACTATCTTATTGGGAGCAGCTGGGGGACTCAGTGGATTGAGAGCCAGGCCTAGAGAAGGGAGGTTCTGGGTTCAAATCTGACCTTAGACACTTTTTACTTGTGTGACCCTGGGCAAGTCACTCAGCCCCCATTGCCTAGCCCTCACTGCACTTCTGCCTTGGAACCAATACAATAAGACAGAAGGGTTTTAAAAAAAGAAAGAAATATTCTTACTGGTATTTGTATCCCTAGACTTTGGCACTCAGCATCTCCTCCCTCTCTCTCTCTCTCTCTCTCTCTCTCTCTATTTGTATGTCTAACACTGTGCTGGAATTCTATTTGAAGCCATAGAAACAAAAAATAGAAGGCATAAAATGATAAGTTGAAGTTTAACAATTGGTAGGACCATTTTTATGGGAATAAATCTGGAAAAGTAGACCGTTTACATCTTTTAAGAACTCTTTATACCAGGGGTCGGCAACGTATGGCTTTCCAGCCATATCTGGCTCCACCAGTCTAGGCAGAGCCCCAGGATGTGCCCTATGGGGCCCCCTTCAGTCCCCACCCCATATTCCAGTGCCTTCCACCTCCATCCTCCTACTTCTGCAGGCGTTTATGGCTCTCACAGCCAAAAAGGTTGCAGACCATTGCTTTATACTAATGATGAAAAGGATGGCTATATAAGCCGGTCTTTTGATATAAAGATCATAATGAGGCAAAGGACACAATATGAGGCATCAAGACATCTAGAAATCTTGGGAAGTTATTAAACTTAAGACTCCTTTTACAGTCATCCATATTTTATATGATCTTATGAAATATTACAGAAGGATTACAACTCATTTAAAGAGTAAGAGATCAATAATTCAATAATCACCTCAATATACTTTCCGCCATTATGATTAGTCTCCATGAAGAATAACATCAGCTGAAGTATAACAATATATACTTATAACGTTACAACCATTCAAATGGTAAAATTCCTAAATCTAATATATTAACTACCGAGATTTTTTTTATATGTAGAGAAGGCAGGAACTGATTAGGTATAAACTGATTAGGTATAAACTGATTAGGTATAAAGATATCTCCACAACAAAAGAATTACAGAAGAAGCATCACAAGATTTCAAAGACAATATCAAAATTATTCTAACTATCCTCAAGATGAAAGGTTAACAAAGTTGGTAACTATTATAATATTCTTCTGGCAATATCTTTACCAAAGTTCTTCTAAACTAAATACTATACCACAATGCCTACCATTTTTGGTAGTCTTTAGAACTCGGGACATTACAGCATGGATTTTACTATAGGATAAATTTATAAATTCAAGAAATAAAAACAATAGCACTGTACTAATCAATCATATCAAGCATCTGCTATCATCAATAGCTTAAACATTAAGCAGATGTGATTGTTCAAAGATTTGAACTAAGATCCTATAAAGTCGTACCCTTATGATATAGCTAGTTGTTTTAGAATTGTGGTACTTATTTTATCCTTTGGTCAACACTAAAATTGCAAAAGAAGATGTAACTTTATTCCATCTATAAAAGCTTTCCTTATTTAAAATACTTTGAACATTGGGCAGTTAACTTTTTGGATGCTACTGTCTAAATCCTAAGAGAAATATTCAAGAGGATATAAAAATATGGAAACTGATGGTTCATAGAAGGCTGTCCATTTCATGCAGACCACAGTTACCCCTTTTCAAACACCTAGGTGGAGCTGATTTGTGGGGGTGAATTAGTCAGGTTTAATTTCATTTAGAAAGTAACAAGACATCAAGAACCTATGACACAGCTATTCTGAGGTGCAGAGAACTGCAACCTTTCATACTGACATGTAGTTTTGTGGTAGTCAGCTAATGTATCCATCAATGCCAGGAATGTACTTCTTCCCCATCTCAGCTTTTCAAAATTTTCCACTGTCTTTGAGGCTCAACTTATGTGTTACCTCATAAATGATCCCTTCTCTGAGTTTCTAGCTACAAACACTCTTTCCTTAAATTTTCTTAGAGTGCTTTGTCTAGATGTCTTCTTTTCCCTATTGACATTCTACCTTATATGATAATTATCTGATTATGTATCTTAAGTGTCAGAAGACTTTAAACTTCTTGAGCTGTTTTTCATCTCCATATTTAACAGTGTCTCACACACAATCAGATGCTTATTGTTTGCTGAACTATTCTGAAGCTGCTTTATGGGGTCAGTAATATGATAAATGATAAGTCTGAAGAATTAGAGAACTGTGGTAGTAATATATGTCTGTATCAGGGAAAGATGTTCATTAAAAACATAAGGATTCCTTGAATTTTGCAACCTAGGCATCATTACATTCTAAAATGTGCTAATTGATAAAGAAACAAAACTTCAATGTGCTTTGTATAATAATTTCAATTTTTTAATAATACATGCCCAGATCAAATTGCTTACCAGCTCTGGGAAGAAGGGGAGAGAGATCATTTGGATCATATAACTTCAGAAAATTTATGTGGGAAATTATTATTATATGTAATTGGAAAAATAAAATATCTTTATGAATTAAAAAATAATAATAATTTCATTTTTTGTATTTCTATCCCTACCCTCAAGAAGGTTACACTTTTCTGGAAGCAAATAACAGTTAAATTAAAAATGCATGCAGTTTGAAAGGCATACAATATTAATAATTAAGGTGATCAGGAAAAATTCTCTAGTAGAAGATGGCACATGAACCTGTGAAGAAAGCTATAGATTTTAAATTGTATAAAAGTGTATTCGAGAAATGGGGACACAGTCTTTGCAAAAGTATGGAAGTACTGAATTTTGAAATAATTATGTGAGTTTGGCTGGAATACAGAATACCTAAAAAGGAATAATATGGAATATCTCTGAAGATGGCCTAGAGCCAAACTGAAAGGGTTTTAAATGCCCTGCTCTTTAGGCAATATGAACTACTAAAGGTTTTTTGAGTAGGAGGTGAGCAACATGGTTAATTCTGAGACACAGAAAGATTATTTTAGACACTATTTGGAGAAAGTAAGAAAAGGGAATGTCAGGAAGAAAGGAAAACTACTAGGAAGACATAAATATTCTAGTTCCAAGGTACCAAACATGAAGCAGCCCAAACTAGATTAAAATGTCCACATTCAGCTCACAGGGATTCTGATCCCTAAGGATAGTGCTCTGCACCCCGTCTCTATCCCACCTGTTTTTTTTTTTTCATTTTGTCTTCACTGGTCTAGATGTTAAGTGATAAAGGCCTGAACTAGGAAGTTGTGACCAGAGACAAGAGAACAAAAAGTATAGAGCCCTGAGCAGAACCTGAGAAGATACCACAAGTTCAAGTGTAGAACAAAGACAGTAACTAAGGAGTAGTCAGGCAGGTAGAAGGTGGACAAAGTAGTCAAAAGGTGGAGTGTATCAAAAATGGCAAATACTACAGAGAAGTTTAAAAAAAAGTTGCTATCTAAGACTTAGTTAGAAGATCTAACAATTAAGAGATTATTGATAACCTTGCAGAAGGCAGTTTCACTAGAGGAGTGGGAAGAAAAAAGATATTATAGGATACCTAAGATGGCAGCTTGAAGTGAATGACAGAATCAAGTGGAAATTTTTAAGGGATGGGAAGAGCTGAGCACTTCTACAAGAAGCAAGAAAAGAGACTAAAAACTGGGAGGTTCTGAAGAGGTCAAATCCAATGTTACCAATGAGGCTATTCAGGTTGAGATAACTATAGAAATTTTTGGACTGAAAGATGGGATGGAGATGTAAGCTTGAATACCATATTGGTATAATTAAATAGTGGAGATTAAGTTATCAAGAATAAAAGAGAGAAGAAAAAAGGCCAAGAATAGAGTGTGCAAAAGATAATTTAAGGAGTTACAAGACAAGGAGCAAATGAAAGAAATTAAAGAAAGACTGGTCAGAAACATAAAGATAACCAGAAACACATCATGACACTAAGGGCAAAATAGGACAAAGGATAAAAAGGGGGGGGGGGAATCAAGTAAATACTACTTAAAGTTAATTCTTACTAAAAAGGCATTTTATAAGGATTATGAATACAAATAAAGGATTTGCAATACATTGAACAATGTAATGATAAAAGAGAAAGCAACACAAATGTTTGTATTCTAAGAGCATTTACTTTTTTGCCTAAATTTTAAGAATAAAAATTATTCTAATTATAAAAGCAGTACCATTTAAATACTTAATAATGATAACAATTATATCATCTAGGCATATTATGCATAAATGTTAAAGTCCATCCATGCTTCAAGCAGCTGTATATATCTTAAGTTCTTATACAATTCATGCAATCCATCAATGCACACCATCCATCCTTTCACACATCCTTCAGAATATTCAGTTGCCTAATTACATGATGGGAACTAAAGGTTGCACTTGACCATTATTTATGCTTGTCTGAGTATTATTTTTTACTCATACTAACACTTATTTGTTAGGGTGAATGCCTCCTTAAAAGAATCTAAAAGAAATTATAAAGTAATAAAATTACTATACTAGTACAATAGGTAGAACAAAAAGCTCCCTCAGCATTCTAGTTTTCCATAGGGGGCAGAAGATTATTTATCACAAATATTTTAAAATTAATCAAAGAAAAGATAAATCCCATAATTTAAAAATTTTTAGAAATAAAATTTCACTGTATAGTCACAGTACATATATAAATATATGTGTACATATAAGAACATTTATATGTGTAACTGGAAACTCTGATATCATTTCTGACAATTGATTATTAAAATCCTAGGCCAGAAATGCTTCTTTCAGTAAGCTTTTCCACATGTCGGAGATAACACAGAAACTTTTCCTTTATCATAATAGCCATGACATATCATTTTGAACCATAACTAGATCTGATGTTGTTATGAGCTCTTTCAGTTTGATAAGAAGGCACTACTTCACAGAGAAATATTCTGTGACGTACTTAAAGTACTCCTTTATTCTGATTGTGGGCTACTTGGGCATTATGAAGAAATAGAGACAAAGTGTGCCTTGCAATTATGATTATAAAACTATCCATAAAAGCCCAAATAAAACTAATTTAGAGGACTACGCAAGAATCCAAACTAAAAGACTGGGTTACTTACCAGTAATGGGAGTTCTCTGACTGAAAATTTACTCCACAGATCCATACATATTGGAGTTATTCACATGTACCACCTCAAGGAATCGGGAGCTGTTGAAATGAGAATTTCCAGAAGGTTGGCACGTGCCTTGTAGCATGTGCCAAGTGCTGGTCGATTCCCTCCCTGTGCAAGCCATAGCAGCTTGACCCCCAACTCTGTAATTTGGATTATATGGCTGGGACACATTCTAAATACAAGGCAGTGCATGTTTGTGAGAGTGGCTCTTAAAAGGAGATTACCCAATCAAAGAACTCCAGTTACTAGTAGGTAATCCTTATTTTCCCATTGTTTTGTTTTCTTCCACAATTCTCCACTCTGGAAACTAAAAGTAATACCCTAAGGAGATGTGGATGCGGCTAAATTCATATTCCCAAGTCTGGTTCACAAGCATACCAAATGTACTAAGCTAGAAATACAAAAAATACTTGTCTTCAAAAAGGAGATAACTTTTCACACATACTAAATTAAAATTTCAGTCATACATACTATGCTTCTTACCTTGGGCTTGCAGCTTCCTTAAGAGTTTGGCATCTGTATTATCAAGAAATTCACTGCTGCCAACATTTGGAGGTCGACCTTTGCGCCGTCTCATCCTGGATTCCTCTCTAGCACGCTGTCTGTCTGGATTGGGGGGTCGTCCTCTGCGACCTTCCATTGCCCTGATTCGGGGGATGACTTCCTCTTCCTTCAGAAGACACCACTGCATTCCCTTTTAATTAATATTTTACAAAAATATGTGATGAACAAAATGAATGTAAAATAGCAATATATTTAGATGAAAAATAGCAATATGTCTAGTTATGGTCATTTCATCGAGATTTTCAAAAGCACACAACTGGAAACAATTTTGTACGATTTATATTGCAGATTATACATAATTATTTCTGCCTTTGGAGTCTGCTTAAATATATTATTTAAATAAACTCCCCAAACACCGTGAAGGTAACTTCTGGTTGAATCAATTTGTTGCAGTTTGTCAACAGTATGATTACTGTAACGGAATCAGCAGCACTGGCTGTTCAAACATATCAACATGTTTAAGGATTATGGTGATTAGAAAGACTGGTTTACCATTTCAATGGAAAGTTAAAGGAAGAGTAGTTTAGGAACATTTCTACAATATTGTAAAAGAAAATTCCCTAGCTTTAGTTTTCTCATATTTTTAAGTGTCAATAAAAATGAATATATCTATATCTTATTTATATCTCAAAGGGATGTGAATTATTTCCCCCATTCTTTTTCTGTTCTCAGGTTGTCACAAAACAAGGACAAAACTTGAAAAAGTGCTCAAAGGAGAGGCAATATTTTTAAGGGGACTTTATGATTTTACTTAATTTTTCTCCAGAACTGTTAAGGCTATGATGATTGGGTATTTTTTTTTGGGGGGGGGGACAGGAAGACTAATTTCTTTGTTGAAGTTTTATTTAAAATGATTATAATATAAAACCTTTAGGGAAAATTAATTTATTTCAACAAATCTAAATTAAAAAGCACTTTTCAGTTCTTGGGTTACACTTTAAGCAACTGACTATATAAGGCTTTAATGAAAAAGGAATATATAATTGCTAAGTTACAATCTTTTACATTTTCTAAAAGGCTTCTACCTACCTTGAACTTAAGATCACTGCTACTACTCTCAAATTTGGGATAGTTTTCATTTAGCTGATATGGAAGAGAGCTCATATTGGTTGGTCTCCCATCCCATTAATCAGATATGGGTAGTTATTTGACCTTCTTAGGCTTATGGTAGGTAAATTTCTTAATCTAAGTGTTTGATTGTTCTTTTTTAATAAGTGATTTAGAAAATGGCAGTTAAGAGTTATTTCCAGAGTGAACCATTACATACCAATGAAAAACCATCAGACACCCAGACAGAGTACTATGCAAAGCAAAATATCAATTAACCCAGTTATGTCCATATATTAGGACAATCTCTATTCTGATTCTTTTCATTAATTTTCAATTTCAGAAGACAAAATGAAATTAATTCTGAATTATTTGAGAAGTTTTTACTAGAACTTTAAGTCTATATGAACAGTTGTTGCACCAAAGGCATATTTTTAGGTTATAAGGCCCTGAGAGGTAAGCTATCACAACCCCTTTATGCTCCCCAGCATGGGAAGCTTTTGATTAGTTTAGGTTTTCATTTTTGTATCATGCACTTAGGTACCAAGGCAGCATGCATCACATAAATTGAAAAATATAAAAGTGACATTTGTGGTGCTTGGAGTAGAAGAAAGAGCCCAATAAAACAGACTGTAAACCAATCTACATTCTGCTTTAAAACTATTTTATTAAAAATAAAATCAATTTTAGGCCAAGCTTTAAAGGAGCTATTGGAAGGAAGCCACTTCCTTTTTTTTTTTTTACAGATATAATTTTGCATGAAATTATATTTTATCCAGGTAACCAACCAACAAGAAAAAGCCACCTAGGGCAAAAAACAACATAGTCTCAAGGTGCAAACAGTTTTTCCTCTAAATTATGAAGTCATTCATGGTTTAAAATTTTACTCAGCACATTAAAATTCTATACTTCGTACTTTTTATGAATTATATTCAGTATTTTTAAAATAAAAACATCTTAAAGGGAATGCTAAAAAAAATCAAACCCCAATTTTAGAGAGAAGAAACAGGGGAGGGAGAAGTGAATAAATTAGATAGTTTGAGAAATAAAGAATTAATCTGAAATGTTTTATCTTGGTGATATACAAATTCTGCTGAACTAAGACATTTCTAGTTTTTCAAAGACATTCAAGAAATTAATCTTTTTCTCAAAAGATTTCTGCTTTGAAAAGAAAATAAAGAACTTATTACTATTTGACATGTTAGATCAGAAAAACCTAGAAATACATAATAAGAGTATAATTAATTCAATTTAGGTTTGGATTAAATGCTTTCACATAATATCTGTTTGTTAACTTCTAACACTATAGTTTTACAATGAATTGTTTTTAGTTGACCTCTCTCAAGTCAGAATTGAAAAGGAATACTGATAATATTGCATACAGATTAAGCTTATAGGAGTGAATGTTTTTGGGTAAACATAATGGGGTAATAGTGTATATTGTAAATTTACTATATATGCATAGACTTTAGCCCTTTTAGTAATACTAATTAGTTGCTTTTACCAACAAAACATTCATTTTGCTAAGCTAGAAGAAAAACAGATGAAGAATGATGGAACAGGGAAAACATATGCTTTATTGATAATTTTGGCTAAGATCTTTGAAAAAAACAAAGTTGAGATCACCTCTAGAGTTTCTTGTATTAGCCACATACAAATATTTAAAAATCTAATTGTTTAATATGGTACAGTAATATAGATGAGAAAAATTAACTTTCTTTAGAATTTATCCTCAATTTTTCTAATTGATACTAAAAAAGTTAAAAGTCTACCTAGGTCAAAACAAATATTAAAAACAATTGAAATAGGAGAATACTTGTAATTTTATGATGATTTAATTACAATTTGCTCTTGCTTTCTTAATAATACTTCATTCTTATTGTTTTCTTTGTTACATAATAACTTTACATATACAATATGCTAAAAATATCACAAAATATACTTTGTATCCTTTCACTGAAATAATTCTTCAATAGTTCCTGTTCTCTAATAATTAAGCCATATTTCTTAAGTTGAAACTTATGCAACATGTTTTCTCCTTTCTAACTATTTTCACAAACCTTCTGTGCCTCCAAAAATTAGTAGATCATGGTGAACCATAAAAAATATTCAAAATGTCTGTAACTTTAGAAAAAAATTTTTTATTGGAAAATGATTCTCCTCCAAAATGTCCACTTCTGATGATTCACTGTGGCATGAAAATGGTACTGGGCTCTTAAATACTATGGGAGAGAAATGTAAAATCCTTCAGGTTTTACAATGTGAGAAAATTTTTTAAGTAGAAAGAGTCTCACTATTGAAAGTAATATTTCCTTTGACTAGGAAACCCACAAAGCAAAAAAAACCCCAACAAGAAACAAAGTGGAGCTTGCTTGGTTCTGTGCAGCCCCTCTGGCTTATCCTTTTTATCATTCTGCACAGAGGCAGAAATACCATTTAGTTTTTAGACTATCTATATACATATAATTTTATCATAGGCATTTTAAATATGGTCTTTATTAAATAACCAAAAAAGTTGAAAAATTACAAGAGGCAAACAATTATCAATATTGCCATTTTTGTGCTAAATTAAACCACAAGACATAATGAAATTATAATTAAACATAACAAGAGCTTGTAGTATTTCACTGGGTAGTTGGTTAGCATAGCTTGAATTATCACTGTCTTCCACCATTAGGCTATAAGAAAAAGCCATCATTGTATCAAAGGGTTAAAACCAGAAGAGATCTATCTATTGCCCCTCTTATCTTATAGGTGAGGAAATTGGATGACTTGGGATGTGAAGAAACCTGCCCAATGTCAAAAAAGTGGTAAATGGAAGATTTGGAACTTGAACCCAGGTTTGCTGATGGCAAATTAATCATTTTTCCATCACAACCCAGGATCTCCCATAAGAGATTATATGGCAGGACTGAGAAGATTTTAGTGAGATCTGGGAATCAGAAACATTGCATTCTTCAACTCAGACTTTTATTTTTACATCTTATTATTATTATTATTTTATATCTTATTATTATTTTTACATTTTACATTTACAAGGTACAGTAGGACCTTGTTTTCAATGACCAATACATTCCAAGACCCTTTGAGTAAGTTGAAAATTGTACATAAGAGTAAATTCCATTTCTAATAAGTATTTCTGATATGAACATAGCCACTTTATGACTTTTTTTAGGCTTATTAGAAATACCAGCATCACTGTTCTTCTACTTTGGAGCCATTACCAATAACTAAAAGCATTAAAGAAGTTTGGGGAGTGACAGCATTAGTCAGCAGGGTGGCCAAGTGGATTAGGAAAGACTTCTTGTAGGAAGAGGAGGAGTTTGAGTTGGGTCTTATAATACTCTATGAAGCAGAGGGCATCAAGGATTGTGTTTCAGGTAATCAGAACAACCATTTAAAGGCACTGAGAAGGGACATGGAGTGTTGTGTGAGAAACAGCAAGACCATCATTTTGGTTACACCATAGAATTGTGTGAAGGGGAATAATGTTTAATGATACTAATTAGGGTAAAGGTAGTTTGGGACCAAATTGTAAGGGCTTTAAAAGTCAAATAGAGGAGTTTGTATTTTACTCCAAAAGTAGTAGGAAGTTGCTGGAATTTAATGAAAAAGGAGAGATTTAGCCATACTTGTTTTTGCGAAAACCTCCTTTGGCAGCTATGTAGAAAATGGATTGGAGAGAGTAGAAATTAGAAGCAGAGAAACCAATTAGGTTTCTGCAAATAGTCTAGGAGAAACTCTTTAAGGATCAGAACTAGGGCTTTCATGTCAACTACTGACTTTCAAAAATGAAATGGGGGAAAAGGTATTAACATATATATTATCATTTCTAGAAGTCATTAAACAATATAAAGCAACCTCTATAACAAGGAGAACAAAAGACCCAGAAACTGTTTCAGAGAGGAAACAGCTGATTTTGTTGCCAAGTAGACACAATAGCCAAGAACAACAATGATAAAACATTGCAGGAGTAGAAAACTCAGAATAATACTGCCTAACAAAATAAGGACTAGTAGGTTCTAACCAATCCATAACAAGTTTATGGAAAACTAAGATGTAAATAAGACCATTACAACCTTACAGATAAAACTAGAAGAAGATATATGTAAAAGGTCTACCAGCATTTCTATAACAAACTTTTAACTACTGATGAAAGTAGAACAAACCTTCTATATATAACACTTTAATACCCAATGTACCACAAGAAGAAGCTGAAATGGTCTATAGAAAGATGAAAGAATGAAGAGCAGTTGAATCAAGCCTACTACATCCAGAAGATAGCACTGAAGGACTGATTTTCAATATATGTGAAAAGGAGTAAGATACCTGAAGTGTAAGGGAGGAACACTGGATTTAGAGTTGGTGGTATATCAGGGTTCAAATGCTGACTTGTTCCATGAAATTAAGAGGTTATAGTAGGTAATCTATGATATTATAAATCCTCGAAATCCCAAAAGATCATAAAAAATCATGGACAACACTACTACATAAAAAGATGACAAGAATATCAATAACTATCAACTTGACCTCTATGGTTTCACTTACTTCAAATATTTTGCTGTTAAGAAAATGCTTTGCAAACCTTAATGTGTTATATGGTTTATCTTTAAATAAGATTTGTAGGACACTCTATAAATATAAGTTATTTTTACCAAGAACCCATGTGCCTCATTTCTCACTTCAAAGAAATCTTCATGAAAATAATTGGTATATGCATCAAGGTTATCCTTGACTTTATTGAGTAAAATGAAACTTTAAGGAATCTCTTCAAATAAGATGTTAGCCATCCATAAATTAAGATTAAACAATACTTTTGTTGATCATTATAATGCAATGTTCAATCAGTGTAATACAATCCTTCCCACATGATGAGGATAGCATTTTAAATAATAACAACTATGGAATTAATAATCTGTTATATAATAAAGGAATGGTGAGAGAGAGAGAGAGAGAGATTGAGCTAATACCTGTTCTATCCCAAATACTTAGGAGCCAAGATGGTTATTTTTATAAATTTTTGATTCCATCTCCTATATATTTGAGAACTGAGATCTTTATAAGAGAAACTTTTTTTTTCCTTTTTCTTTTAATTTTTAATTTTAATTTAATTTTGAATATTTCCCCATAGTTACATATTTCATGTTCTTTCCTTCTTCCCTCAACCTCCCCTCACCCCCGCAACTGCCTTGTAGCTGACTCACAATTCCACTGGGTTTTACATGTAACATTAATTAAGACCTAATTCCATATTATTGATTATAAGAGAAACTTCTGAAAAAAAATTTTTTATGTTACTTCATCATCTATGTTACCTTTTAGCAAAGTAGTTTCCTTGATTATCTCTTTTAATTAGGTACTGCCAAAGGGCTTAAATAATTTTACTTTAAAACAAATCATGTATCAGTTCTGGGAGGGGAGGAAGAGAACATGAATCATGTAACCATGGAAAAATGTTTAAAAATAAATAAATTTTTAAAAATCATAGTGCCATGGACTAAATGATTTTATTTTCTATCACAGATATGGCTCACTGGTGCCTCCCACTTTCATTTATCCTCCATTACCTTTCTCTCTCTAACTCATAATGGATAAGTCATGGAAATTCAAATTATTTTAGACATCGCCCTAAAACTGTAATTTACAGAAAAGATGCCAACTGTTATTGGTAGAGATATTTTTCTCACTGGTAATTCCTTATGTTAGTGAAATTACAGGTCCATGTCCTATTTCTCCAGAAAATTTATAGGGAAACATAGGGAGATAGGAATAACTGGGGGGAAAAAAAGTTCATATTTATAATCTACCGTCTTTTAGAAGAGTCTCCACTTTTGTTCTTGCCTCTGTAGGCAAGTCTACTTTATGTTATCTCATTTTTCAGACTAAGGCCAACAGGTTTGGTATGACAAAACCATAGGTAGATTTCTCAGTCTGTTTAGAAAAGCCACAATTTTTAATCTTGGATATAGGGACCTATTCTTTTCCCACTGCTCAAATGAGTTTTCAGAGCTACCAGATGTTTGAAGTTTCCTTCATTACTCTATAATTCCATACTGCAAGACTTTGGAAAGCAATATTTTGTCCTCCATGGAAAAGAAAGATCACCCCTAGCTTACATTTGCAGAAATTCTCTTTGAAGTTTAGATTATATGCCCTGATTTGGCATGCCTAACTCAGCTGTATTTTTTCAAGTCTTGTCAATTCAGCCACTTGGAAGTTCCCCAGTTTTCTTTCTTGATCCGTTTTCTCTGACTTAGTTGTGCCCACAGTCTATGTAGACTTCTCTTCTACCTGCTCTAATTATGACTAAATTCTTAGGAATTATCTTTATCATCTTCTTATGTAGAAATGTAGACAGTTCAACTTTATTGAGTCTCTTATGATTACTCTTTCATGCTTACCTTTCTATACGTCTATATTATATTCTCAGTCTTCTATTTGAATGTCAAATTTTCTATTCAGTTCTTGTCTTTTCATTAGGTATTCTTGAAGTTGGTGATGTCTAGGGCCAGATTTGAGACCAAATCCTTCTGACACTCCAGGTGAGGTGCTCTCTCTACTGTGCTACCAAGGTGCCCCAAACCAGCTCTTTTCTACATGTTTTTGCACAGACTCTCTCCCATGTAAAGAATGCACTCCTCCTAACCTCTACTTCTGAGAATCCCAAATTCCCTTCAAAATTCACCTCAAAATACAACCTCCTATACAAAGATTTTCCTAATCCTCCAAAACTATTTTGTATTTACTTTGGATATGCTTTCTATTCATTAAAATGTATATGCAGTGTTGTTGGAAAAAAAAGGGAATTCTTGAAGTCTCCTAATTTATTAAATATTCATTTTTAAAAGATTACACTCAATTTTGCTGGGTAGGTTACTCTTGATTGTAATCCTAGCTCTTTTGTCTCCCTGAATGTCATATTCTAATCCTCTGCTCCTTTAACATGGAAGCTGCTAAATGTTGTTTAATCCTGACTGTAACTCCATGGTATTTAAATAATTTCTTTCTGGCTGCCTGAAGCATCAACTTTATTTGGAAGCTCTGGAATGTGGTTATAATATTCTTGGCTATAATATTTTTATCATGAGATCTTTTGGGAGGTGATTATTGGATTATTTCAATTTCTGTTTTATTCTCTGAATCGAAAAAAAATTTTTTTTTTTAAAATAAAACCCTTACCTTCTGTCTTGGAGCCAATACTGTGTTTTTTGTGATAAGGGCTAGGCAACGGGGATTAAGTGACTTGCCCAGGGTCACATAGCTGGGAACTGTCTTAAGTCAGATTCAAACCTAGGACCTCCTGTCTCTAGGCCTGGCTCTCAATCCACTGAGCCACCCAGCTGCCACCCTGAATCTAAGATATCTTGAGAATTTCTTAAAATGTGATTTCTAGGTTTTTAAAAAAAAATCATGGCTTTCAGGTAGTACAATTACAGTGGTATCTTGGTATGTATCATTAATTCCTTCCAGAAGGCAGGTCAAGTACCACAAAAGTTGAGTATAAAATGAATTTTTTCAATCAGGAAGGAATGTAAATTGAATTAATACATTCCAGACACCCAGAAAACCCAGATTTTATAAGGTATTATTACTATAATATATGATATGCATTAATGAAATTATATTTTACTAAATAAACATTAATAATACATAGACATAAATAAAAAGAATTAGATTAAATAAAAATAATTTTAGCTTAACTTTACCTGTATTGAGAGGAGTTCATGGCCTAAAGGGATAGTGGGGAGGAGAAATTTTATTATATGGGAGAGGAGCCCATTCCACAATATCTATGGGCAACTGCCCTTCTAGAATTCTTTCTGTTTCTCTTTTCCATCCTTTATCACCACTGAACCCTCCCTTAAGATTTACCAGACTCACAAGAAACCTATCCAAAAATGTGGGGTTTTTTTTGTCTGAGTTTCAAAATTCTTCTTCTAAAGTGGGAATAGTCTGGTCATTTAACAAATTTTATAATTCTGCTTGTTAAGGCTTTATCAGGGTGATATTTTTCAACAAAGTTTTACATTTCCAACCATTTTGCATGAATTTCTTTGATTAACAAAGGGGGTGGACCATCTCCTTTTCCTCCTCATCACTTGAAGAAAACTTCTCCCACTGCTAGCTATTGCTGCTCCTATTGAAGTTCCTGCAGTGACTCAGTGTTGAGCTCTTCTTTATGCTTCTGAACTAACACATGATCCTTTGTTTTGGCTGGAGTAGGCATATGCCCCCCAATATTGCAAAGCCATCAAGTTTTAGTAAGTGCATTGAATGCCAAGCAAACATCAAATATCATGACCATTTTTTCTCATCAAAATTTTCCAAATGCCATTTGATGAGCTCTAAAACCATCAAGTACCAAGGTTTGACAATATACTTCCCCCTCAACCTGCTTACATTTAATTTTTTTTTGCCTTTTTACTTAATTACATATAATCAAAAAAATTTAGTATTCTTTAAAATTTTTTTCGAATTCCCTATTGCCCTCTTTGAGAAAGGAAGCAATTCAAAATAGATTAGTCATATGTAGTAATTCCCATAATAGACAAGTACCAAAAGGAAATGCAGATCAAAAAACCCCAAGGACTCAAGAATAATACAGTTAAAAGAGTATGTTTCAGTCTTCATTCAGACTTCATTCTTTTGTTGGAGGCAGAGAGTATTTTTTATCTTAAGTCCTTCAGAATTTTCTTGGACCATTGTATTACTGAAAATAGTTGGTAGTTCAGTTGTTCACAGTTGATTATCATATAATGTTGCTGTTATTGTATACAAATATTCTTCTGGTTCTGCTCATTTCACTTTGCAGTCCAAGTCTTCCTAGGATTCACATGTTTCTGAGTTCTCATCTAGTTTGGAGTTAATGTTACTGAGTTATTACCCTGTTAGCACCTGGGTTGCACCTACTTAAGGTTAAGTAGGGGTATCTTCCTGTTGGAGGTGCAAATTCACTTAATAAAGAGTTTCCCTTATTTTAGGGTTAAGTATGACTACATTGCTTTTGTTGATTAATTCAAAAGTAGACAAAGGAGAATTAATCCTGACCTCACAATCTAGTGAGGTACTAAGTAGGGGTTCTTAAGTTATTGTTAACCAAAGCTTTAACTCCAACTAGGCAAAGAGAACAAAGGATTCCCTTTTCACAAGTGTAAAGTCAGAATAGACAAAGAGAACCAAGAATTTCCTTTCACACTTCTAAGTTTATGTTTTGGCCTTCCCTGCCACCATAGTAGTTTTTTATGATAAGTACTTGTTTTGCTGTTGTTAGCTCATTTTCCCAGCCTATTTCTTGTCTTTTAACATTATGTTAAAATTGGAATTCCATTCACCTAAGATTAAGGAGGCAGTGTGCCAAGTTTCAAGCTTTTTTTGTGCTATTCTTTTCAGAGCAAGTTCTAAGGGGTCTGTAAATTTTTGGTGCTTCCAAAGTGGTATGATTCAAGGAGACATTTGGCCACTGATCTCCACATCTATACATTTGTTCTTTCCCCAAGAAGGGCTTATGTTTCCTTGCAGCCACAAGAACTAGTTCTCCAATTAGCCATGGAACAGCAACCCAGAACTACTTATGGGCAATAGAGTTGACAATCAGCACCAGTTGTATCCACGGCCAGGAAAGGGTCCCCCCTGTAATCTCTTTCTGATAAGTTGTCATCCGCCTTACTGTCTCTGCAGAGAGCTTCCAAAGTTACTGCTACTGTTGCTATTGTTGTTACAGCTTCCTCTAAGCTCCTGGCTGGTGTTTCTCCATATGCTTCAGGCATACATCAACCCTAGTGTAAAAAACTTCTTCAGGGCTTCCAAATTGGCTTAAGACTGGAAAAATTACTCCCTCTCACCATTTATTGACTCTGCTATCCCAAAACTGGATTTTAAGAATTATTTTAAAGTTGTTTGGAGGGGAATGTTGAGAGAGTTCAGCTGGGTCCTGGCCTCTACTCTGCCACCTCGGTTCCACCTCTAAGTAGGGTCTTTTTAAAAAGATTCATGTAGAAGACAATTAAAGAAAAGCAAATTGTGCCATTGCTCATTTGTTTCTAGAGCACACAAGGAAGGTCCTTTATTGATTCCTTTACCTTATTTCCTGTTTCAATGTTTTGCTTAAGTCTGGTAAAATAATGGAATAGAAGTTAAAGGAAGTTGGAGATTAAGAGAGCAAGACAGCTAGAAGGCTGCTGAATCACACTGCATTCATAAGAGATGTCTTTCTGTGTAGTAGACAATGAATATTTTCACCCATCATCATATTCTTCCTTTGCCATTATACCCAACTAATCCTGCAAGTAAAACAAAACAAAAACCTGCCAACAACTACAATGATAAGGAGAATGGAGGAAGTATTACAATAGGGTAGAATTGGAAGAGTGCCCTGATGAATCCCCTATGTGTGCAGGTGACTTCTCTGAGCAGTTCCATTTATCCTGCAGCTCTCCAGAAAGCTGGCTGTTGTAGATATTTACCTAAGATGACACTTAATAATCGACTCATATTTAAAGAATGCCTTATAGAAAGTCCTGTGAAATAGGAGAAATTTTGTTATTCCCCAAAACTCAAAGATTAATTTGTCTAAGGTCACATTACCAGTAAGTATAAATGCCAAACTTAAAACCCTCTTTTTTTCTGACTCCAAGACTTAAGTCATTTTTCAGGACATCCTCTCTTAAACACAGAAAATTAACATTGAGAAGATTGCTAGTACATCCTGAGCAAACTGATCATAATTTCTAGGGGCTGAATATTAAGAAGGTCAGAGTAAGATAAATGAGAAGTCTGGTTAGTTTGTGGGGGTGGTTTTTAAGGTTAAGTGTCTTCCCCAAAGTCACACAGAGAATAAATTTGAGAGTTATCTGATTTCAAAACCAGTGCTTGGCATGGCATATTGAAACAATGGCACAATTTATTTTCTCTTAATTAAGGGAAGTAAACACTACTGGCATGAGTAATTTATGAGTTGCAATTTCTGTACATTACAAAGAATTTGAGAATGAGAACTATGATGCACCAACAGGGAAAGGTTGAAAGTACAACTGAGTTGCATGAGCAGAGCAATCTATTACCAATTATTCATGCATAGTACTTATGTGGTTTCCTGATTATCCTCCCTTTGTGACCTGAAGTACAGAAGTTAGTGATTCTGTCTCTGAGGTACTGTCTCCTTTGGGGACCATACTTCTAGTTTCCCAAGAGAGAGTATATCTACATCCAAAAGAAATGGTTGCAGTAAACAGCAATTACTCCTTTACCATAAAGGGGACATGTCAGTACAAGGTTGTCATAGAATCCTGATAAACATACTGCACACTGAAAAAAATGTTTTTTCTTTTTTTACTTTATATTAATTCTCCTTTTCCATTTTACTTTTTTTTTCCACAACAAACTTCTAACACTATGTAAAAAGCATGAATCATTAATTTCATTTTACAGATGAAGAATCCAAGGGAAAAGGAGATGAAATGACTTGCCTGGAATACACTTATCTAATAAGAGAATAATACTTTGCTCCAAAGTCACGTGTTTCCTAGAGAAGCTTTCATCAAAAATTTTAATTAAAAAAAATTCTTTTCTTGAGAGCATTACTTTCTATGGAGGTGATGAAAACAAAGAGAAAAAAAATACAGCAGAATATATATTAGATTATGAAGGGGAAATAATGTGAAAAATAAGTAAACAAAAAATATGATGACATAACTAGCAAACAGCATTCTAGGTAGGTTGTATGTATTCAATGAATATCATTGGTTAACTGATATGGTCACATGCTCTGCCAACTATCTTGTTCAAGACATTGACATTTATGTAACTATTGAAGAAAACTCAAAATGTCTTTAGTCAAATGAATATTGACAGGAAACTTACCTAATGAGTTTAAGGAACCAAGTAGAAGGGAAGGAATAGGAAATTACCAAATTTGTGAAGAAGGCACACAGCATTGCAGGAGTAAAGTAATATTATTTCATTAAAATTGTTATCTTTTAGGAATCATCTTATCGTCTTTTTGAAGCAGAGATAACCTGATTGTTACTAAATTCTTTGGCTACTGTAAATCTATATGCTTTATTGGCTACTTCAAATCTCTCTAGTTATTTTGTCACTGTATCCAGAAAACAAGACATTTTTAGCAAACCACAATTATACTTACAAACAGTTCTTTATCATGTTTTTAAAAACCCCACAAACACAATAGTAATAGGAGAAAAATTCAATTTTAAGGAAATGTTATCTCAAAGCTCCTTGTTACTATACGATAGTAGTTTGAGTCCTTAAGTGGTCAGAATAAAGTATAGCTTTATGAATTAACTAATAAGAGACAATGTTCCAGAGTGTAGTGAAAAATCACTTCATCTAGATTGTTACTACTCCGTGGATCAAAGACTTTACTTTTTTAAAAAGTGGATACCTGCGGTCCATCTCTGGCTTCATAGAAGTCACCCACTCTTATTTTTGCACTGAAGCTGAAATTGTCCCTTGAGATATCCATTATTCCATTTCTGCTGAGATACTGAAAAAATCACATATTTTTCCACTTCAGGTTTTAATAATTACAACTCAGCTTTGATGTACAGCTATCTTCAGGAGTCATGTTTTGCATATTCTATTCAAGGGGATATGCAGTTATAAGTGGTCAATTTGGAAACAGGTTAAGGTAGATTAGACTCACATGAGAGGATAATTTTGTATCAAGGAACTTTAGTTGAGGAATGAGTACACATTATTTTATTGTAAGCATGCTTAATAGATACTGAATGTACTAGCCATTTAAAGAAAAGTTCATACCTTTATTACTTCAGGATACTGTCTAAGTTTCTTTCCACATGGAGCATAATATGCTACTTCTCCTTGTAGGCGCCCTCCAAAGTTCCTTATTCTTGTCTCCCTTTGCCAGCTATATGTGTAATAGAAATATAGGTTACAAAATACCTCATTTAAGATAATATTTCAATATTTTAATTCATAAAAATGTAAATCTGAAATTTAATTTATAAAATATTAATTGACTATTTAGTTTTCCCAGTTTTAGCAACTAATGCCTTTTAATACCTCAACTTCCTAGAGATAAAGCATGGTATTTGACATTTAGAGTTTCAGTGTCAAGAGAAGAAAATTTACCTTCCAGTTATCAATTCTCTATAGCTCATGCCATTCTTTAAAAAAAAATGATTCTCAGTTCCAAATTCTCACTCTTCCTTAACCCCTTCCCCATGAGAAGGCAAAAAATAATTGATACCTATTATGCATTGGAAATCACGTTAAAACACATTTACACATTAGCAATTAGAAGGGGAAAAAAATCCTTCAATCTGTACTTAGAATCCTTCAGGTTCTCTATGGAGGTAGTTGTCATTTCTCAACATGAATCCTTTAGAACTGTCATAGATCACTGTGTTAATCAGAATGCCATCAAATGCTTGTAATGATGGGTTGATATTATATCTCATTTACTGTTTCTTTTGTTCTACCATTCAGTTCTATTCATTATGGTCTCCTGTTTTCCTTTTTTAACTCTACCCTAGTATCCTGCTACTACTTCACTAAGATTCTGTGCTAAGTCACATTAATACGTTTTTTCAGTTTTCTTGTTTTTATTCTTTCCACCTAACTGTATTGTTCCAATTTCCTTCCTGCTTGACCCCATTATCATAAAGCTTCCTTCATATCAATTTTGTGAAATTCTGGCATTTATTTTCTGCTTCTTTTTGGATATATTAACTATGCTTCCTGATGTCTCAGACTTAACATGACAGATCTTTTTTTTTCCATTTCTCTTAACTAATGTAAGAAAATGAAAATAGGCATAATGCTTATGAAACAGTATTTTAAAGGTATAAGTATTTTAGGTGGGGAATAGGAATCACATGAAGCATACCCATATTCCAAAGGAATACGCAGTTCCCGCTCATCTGTTACTCTTCTCCTTTTGGAAGTACCTTTGAAAAAATTCGACTGATTAATTTAAGAAAAAGATTAGAGAAAGATTAATGTTTTAAAAACTTTTAAAGCTTTTATGGAATATTTTCTTCCTGTGCTTTGTCAATTTTAGCAATAATATAATTTTGTCATATTATTTCATGACTTTTACACAGGTTTCATTGAATCTTTGTGTAACAAAGTATTTCAAAATGAGTAAACCATCTGTTAGGACTACATTCACAAGAATTCATTGAAAGATTTAGGAGACTGAAATAAATGACCTATAAAATCCCTTTTGACTTGAAGAGTCTAAAATTTTACCATTATTCTCTAGAAAAAGGAACAGAATACAACCAAAAGAATGTATTGGCTTTTCCTACTTAACCTGTCATGGAGGAAATCACGGAGGCAAGATGTAGGGCATATTAAGACAACATAAAGATGTCTGTTAAGAATAGATTGTAGAGCAACTTCTTATCTAACATATTACTATCAGACTCATGAAGTTAAAGACATTTAATTTTAAGCCACATGGGTCTTAAGTAAAAAAAGAACAGTGAGACCTTTTCTTATAAAGAGGAAAATGAATGTGATAATTTGGACAGTTGTTAACACTTTAACTGGCTCAATTTCTTTCTGTGTTATATACGTACAGAAAAATCAGAGTCTTTTCCAATTAGCTGGTGAATTGGCTGGCTAAATCTCAAGTAATAATTCAAATTTATCTTTAAAAATGTAAAAAATATGAAACTATGAATCAAATCCTATGATAGCACAAAGGCTACAGTTGCCATAAAACTAAAAGAGGATCTTAAAAATGTCCAGTTTTATTAAAAAACCTTTACCTTTTGTCTTAGAATTGATGCTAAGTAAGGACTGAGTGACTTGCCCAGGGTCACACAGCTAGGAAGTGCCTGAAGCCATATTTGAACTCTTCCTGGCACTCTATCCACTAAGATGTCTAGCTGGCCCAAATGTTCACATTTTTAAATCAAATGTGTCATATAGGAAAAGTTCTTAATTTCAGAGAATAGTCTTGACCTAACCTAGCAACCCTTCCCCAGACACAATATTTTATTCCACTGATATCATCTTTAGAACATTTTTACAAATAAATATTCCTGCCTCAGTTTTGACAGTGCATTTTACAATGATATAAAATAAAGTTTAAGTACCACAGTGTGGACTTGAAGTAAGTGTAGAAGAAGGAGTGCTGAGAAAAACGGGTGACTGGGATTCAGGACATAAGGCAGCAGGAGCAGAGCCTGGAGGTTTGGCCACTTGGAGATTAAGTGGCGTTGAGTGAGCTGTGAGACTGAGGGAAGAGCTTTTGACAGAGGAAGCTGTCTTATTCAACTGCATTGAGGGTTTCTCTCCTTCAGTATCACTATCAGATTCGTCTTGATCCTTATCATCCTCGTCATCATCATCTTCTGACCCTTCAGTATCAGATTCAGAATTACTATCTGATTCTGTAAAGTGAAAGAAAAAAAAAAAGAAAAGCGATTGTACATTATCAAGAGCCCATGATCACCAGAATCCAAGCTGGTCATTCTTATACCAAATATAATGTTTGAATAGTCAGCATTTGTGAGAAATAAATTATCATATGTGGGTATTTGCCATCAAAATGTTTTGGCTTAGTGCACAGGACATGACAATAGAGGAGGTATTATATAAGGACTTATTCTTTCCTCTTACCCCCTCTGTCATTTAAAATCATACTTTGTTGTTTATTCAGTCATTCAGTTATGTCTGACTCTTTGTGAACCCATGGACCATAGTATGCCAATACTGTCCATGGGGTTATCTTGGTAAAGATACTACAGTGGTTTACCATTTCCTTCTCCAGTGGATGAAGGCAACTAGAGGCTAAGTGACTTGCCCAAGGTCACACAGCCAGCAAGTATATGAGACTGTACTGGAACTCAGATTTTCCTGACTACAGATCCAGCACAATATCCACTTACCAACTAGCTGCCAAATATAATATTAATAGGGGCTATTTGATAATGACAATAATAATAATTATAACAACTACCATTTATAGAGCATTTTATAGTCTGCAATGTGCTTAAAAATATTTTCTTGTTTTATCCTCAAAATAACCCCAGGAATAGATATTACTATTATCACCCCAATTTTACAGATGCAGAAGCTGAGATTGACAGAGGAAAAGTGACTTGCCCAGGGTCACACAGCTAGAAAGTATCAAGAGATTGGATTTGAACTCTATCCACTGCACCTGCTAGCTATCAGTGTTTTCAATTAAAACTTAAATAACTACTTTTAAAGATAACTAATTAAGTTATTTAAATCCTAGAAAATTAATTAAATATTTAAACATAATTATTTGCTAATATTTTAAAATACATTCCCTTTTTATACTGTACTCTGCAGATGCGAAACTCAGATTAGAGTGTATAGTCATTATATAGTTCAGTGGAGAAACAGGTAAAGAAAAATGATTGAAGTCAATTAAATATCCATAATCAAATGAATGAAAAACATCTTAATCATATGGTGAACTGGAATAAAAGCAGGTGGTTGACACAATTTTCATAGAAATCTGTGTTCATGGGTAAGTCTGATTATGTTTAATTGATGTTGAGGCACTGGATTTTAAAAAACTTAATAATAGGATTAACAATAGTGGAAAGGGAGAAGAGTTACTAAGGAATGTAACTAGATGCTCTGTAAATGGGTCGGCAATTTCCTGGGTGTGGATATATGCATGATGTGAATCAATTTTAAGGTTATTGACTTGCCCAATGTCAACCCAGTGACAAAACTGAACATAAAATTTATGCCATGGAATTATAATGATGCATCAGGAAGTAATTCTCTAGCTGTAATACTTTCTGGAGTTATATAGGATTAAAAATATACTGATATCTAGGAAATGTGAATGACAAATATTTATAGTGATTTACAACTGTGAACTTTGTTCATGTTAGACTCTGGAAAATATTTTCATTCATGGAGTTGTCACAGTAAAACTTCTAATCATTTAAAAATAGAGAATATGGGGCAGCTAGGTGGAGCAGTGAATTGAAAATGAGGCCTAGTGATGATGGTGAGTGGTGGGGGGTCCCTTGGTTCAGATGTTATCTCAGACACTTAGTAGCTGTGTGTCCCTGGGCAAATAAATTAACCACCCCTGGGAAATAGTTCCCAGCTTTCTTTTGCCTTGGAACCAATTTACGGTATTGACTCTGAGATGGAAGATAAGGGTTTAAAAAAATAAAATAAAATAACCTGATTGGCTGTCATCAGAATCATCATCTTCATCGTCTTCATCATCATCCTCTTCATCCTCATCATCCTCATCTTCCTCATCATTTGAGTCATCAGAATCTTTACTACTAGGAATGTCTGAATCTGTTCCTCTAAATTGTTCCACTATGGATTTTGCAGAAGGCAGGTGATGTTGTGGATTTCCTGTGGTTATAATATTATTGCTGACTGATTTTTCCTTCCCTGGACCATGCAGTACGGGAGAGGAAGAGGACATTACAGGGGTCCGACTGCCTGATGTTTTTCTCCCACATGTACTTAAATTTACAGGTGAAGAAAAAGGGATATTACTTGAAGTAGGAACGTTTTCATTTATCTTGCTTTGCGTTTTACTTTTGGTAGTAAGTGCTAAAGGAGCTTCTTGGATGACACTTTGAATAACTCCATTGGGTTGGTGATTACCTAAAAGTGCATTTGTCAAGAATGGATTAGAGTGGTTATTTTCTACAGTTGTTTGTTTGGGATGCGCTGGTGAGCTAGAGATTGCTTTTGGACTTGACAAAGCTGCAATAACTTTCTTCAGGCTCTTAGATGATTCTTGTTTCTTTAGTTGTGCTGGGAATGTCTGTTTGAACTGTTCCTGTTGAAACATAAAAAGTCAATACTACAATGTACCATACCTTCTCCTATCAAGAACATTTTGGGGTTTTTCCTTCAGCATTTGAGACTAGGAATGCAGGTGTGGCAACATGCAAATTACTTTAAGGTAATGTATACTGGGAGGTAGCACTTGGTCTAAAAAAATGCAGAAGTTCCCCTTTCCACCAGTTCTTTTTAAATTACCTTTGTCCAGGCTTGAAATTTAAAGAGATATCTTAAAAACTTCTGCCCTCTTAGTGTCCATATCTAGTCATCAAGACTTCTATCACTTTTTTCTTGACATTTTCCCTTCTTATATCTATCTATTAGCTCTCTGGCTCAGGTCTTGATTATCTTGCAAATAAACTATAGCCTCCTAACTAACAAGTCTTTCAGTTTATAGTCTCACCCTTTTAGTCAACTTTTATATGGCAATTTGAGGTTTTCAAAATGCTTTACATAAATAATTTATATTAAAGGAGCAAAGTGGCTCATTGGATAGAAGGCTGGACCTGGAGTCACGATGACCAGAGTTCAAATCCTACTCAGACACTTTTTAGCTATGTGACCCTGGGCAAGACACTTAGATTCTGTCTGCCTCACTTTTCTCAAATATAAAGTGAGGATAACAATAGCACTTACTCTTTGTTAAAAGGATAAATGAGATAATGTTTGTAAAATGCTTTGCTATATATTAGAAATTCTAGCTATATATAAAGCTTAGCAATATCATATCCTCATAACAATTCTGTCAGGTAAATATTATAGATATTATTATCTCCATTTCATCCTAAGAAACTGAGCACCATAGAGATTAAGTGGTATACCCACAGACATAGTCAAAAAGTGTTGGAGGTAATATTCAAACCAAAGTCTCTTCAGAACTTCCCATTTGCCAGATTAATCTTCTTACAGACCTACTTTAACCATTTCATGTCCACGATGAAAAACCTTCCAGTCATTCATTCCTACTTACAAAATTAAATCCACTTTTTATTCTAGTATTCAAGGCCCTTTACAATCTAGCCCCAATCTACGCATCCATATATATACTTTATATTTCAGAACAGGTGATCATTTCTTCTAGAAATTTTTTACAGTTGCTCAAGGCATTCCTTCTGTGTGCAGAGAACCTCCTACCACTTGAAATACCACTCATTCTTAAGGCTCAGTTAAAATGTCATCTTCTAAGAAATCTTTTCTCATAAACCAAAAGGGAAGTAATATCTTTCTCATCTGAACTCATATGCTTCTTTTCTCATTGAACTCCTTTTATTCATTACTTACCACATACTGCAAATAATTTAACTGTAACACATGTATCTGTCATCATTTCTCTTAGAAAGAAAACTTTCTGAGGGAACTAAGCCCCAATCATTTTTTATATCCAAGCATAGTATTTTACCTAATGCCTTTCTCTTAAGAGAGAGTCAGTAAATATTTTTAACACTGGAAGCAAGAGAGACAAATGGGATTAAAAGAGAAATTTAAGATAATTAGCGGAATTACGTACTGGCCCATACCTCCTCTTTACCTACTCAATAAGGTCCACTTACAAAAAACTTCCTGGGAACTGTAGAGAGTATTGGGAATGAGTAATTTCAACTGTGATGCAATTTATTTCTGTAAATGGGGGTGGGAATGCTTTTAACTCTGTAGGATCTCTTTAGTACAAGTAAAACAAATTCAATTTCATTAAACCATCATCAAAAGGGTATATGAAAAATTTAATTCCCAAGTAGAATTATTAATACATTTTAGATCCAAAGAAGAGCTTGAATTATTATATAAGTTAAATTCTTATTGCAAATATGAAGATAACTTTGATATGGAAAAGAGTGAATAAAATAACCCAAACTTTAAAATATTCTAGATGGTTACATGTCATACTCAGACTCCTGGCTCAGGTTGGTATAATGGGAAATTTGTTTCTATGTGGTATGACTTGATTTTGCAGTGAAGTATTACGTAAAACAACAACAACAACAACAATAAAAAGGTAGTACTGAGAAGCAACTAGAAACTTTTGCCTAAATTCTTTAGTAATTAATAAGCTTATTTCCACGTAAAGCCCTGGGGATTAAGGAAAAAACAAATAACTTGCATGGCTCTAAAATGAGTGTGGTGACAAGTGGGTGCTTTTCTAATTGAGAATTTTAGTTTGGGCTTAAATTCTTATCTGAAGAAATTCTGTTCATTTTATTACTATATCATAAGCTCCTTTATGTGACACAAAGATGTCTTTGAATCCCTCGTAATATCTACTATCATGTCTTGTACATAGGAAACAGAGGCTCAATGAATATTTCTTGAATATTGATTAATTTAACAAACGAGTGAAATTTGGAGATTGTATTAAATGGTTAAAGATTGCTAATAATATTTCCTATATAAGAATTCTCACTGCTTAATTCCTCTTACAATCTTAAACTTTTTATTTTTAATATTGAAGTAGAAGGTGGCTTTTTGCTAATCCTCAGAATGGTTGTTTATCTAAACCTTTTTTTATATCTGTATTGTTTTCCCTCTATTTAATAAATCCATAATACAACAAATGTATTGTTTCTCCTCATATACCATATAAAGAAGCAATGAAATCAAGAATTTTTTTTATTTTTCCTCAAATCTAAGACTTCTGATTAATAATAAAAAACTTTTGCTTTTCCCTAAGAAAATAATTAAAAATTTTTTCTTCAATCTACAAAACAATTTTCCTGAGAAGTTCGTAAGACAAAATTCCAAAAGCTGAATTCTGTTTACATATTAAATAGTTCAAAAGATGGCTTATCAACTACCATTTCAGTCTCAAGATTGAACATAAAAACATTTCTCTCCAGAAATTTTTGCTTACCCGTTTGGATCTCAATTCACTGGTCAAAGGGCTAGATTCTTCAGAGGTATTTTTATTCCCTGCTTTGGGTATATCAGGAGAAGGAACTACCAGTTTCATGTAAGTTTCCTTTTTGGCTTGATTTACCAAAGACAAAGGTTTCACATTGGACACCAATCCCGTAGACTGTATTACACTGGTGTGTTTGTTCACAGATTCCTCCTTTGCCTGAGAGCTTTGGAAAATAAAGGGAAGCTGCTGTGACAAAACCTGAGGCTGCTTCTGCTGGGATTGGAATGATGAGTGAGTCTGAGATTCAGACACAAGAGGTATTGGCTGGTGTATTCTTTTTTCTTGGGACTTTTCAGTTGCTTTTTGTCCATCTGATTTCAGGTCCATAATACCATGCAATAGCACCTGTAAGAAATATTTTTTTTAAAAAATCTTAGTATCTGTAGAAAAAAGACCATAAACACACAGAATATAAGGAATTTCTTTAATTCTAACGATTAAATAATAAACCAGTAAAAATATTTCAAAGAAAGACTATAATCTTCTTGTTCATATATATTTTTAAAAAATTAACTCTTCCCTTGTAGTATCAATTTTGAAGCAGAAAAGCTTGAACTTTCCATGGCTTTCTTGGTTTCTGGAAAAAGACAATTGTAATTGTAATTGAATCCCTATTAGAATCTTGCTCCTTTGAAGCAGATCTGTGTTTTATAGGTTAACCTATAGTCTCAGAGAGTTGTTTTTGGACATTTAGAGGTTAAGTGATTTGCCCATGGTCACACAGAAACATATGTGGGAGTCTAGACTTGAATGCACATCTTTCTAACTCTAAGTAGATTTCTATTCTATGCTGTTATTTCAGTGCTGCCTCTTCTTTTGTAGTGGTTGGTAAATAAAAAGGGGAAAATGTGTTTATTTTTAAAACAATATTTTTATGATTGATTCACAGTCAATGTAAATCTATTCATTTAAAACTTAAAGTAGGCAAAAACTATTGGTGAATATACCTTGGTTTTATTTTTATGTTGTGCTTCACTTTCTGAATCAGAATCATCATCTTCACTTTCTTCAACAGTTTGGTCTTCTTCTTCCTCTTCATCCTCCTCTAAATCATCTGAGTCACTGCTACTAATACCTTCACTTGAGGTGTCTGAGGATGTGCCTGAGTCACTGTCACTGTTGCTTGAACTTTCCATGGCTTTCTTTCTTGGTTTCTGAAAAAAGACAAACGATTTTATTAAGACTTTGTTTTCAAAATGGAATCCAATTTTGAGTACATGGATATGCTTTCAAATAATGTTTTATTCTTGAGATGAAAGAAGGAAATAAATTTCACAAGTGATAAATGTAATAAATTAAACAAATTTCTCAAACTGAACTTACCTGTTGGGAAGCCCTCAATCTAGCCTATAAGAGTTAGCCCATACAAAATATTAGAAAGGAACTATATCATTGACACAATTCTAGATTTCTATTATGTTTCAGAAATTAAAAAAAACTGAGGTTGTGTATTATTTAATAGATATGCAAGACAAGTTTACAAATGAACATTTTGTGATAATTAGATTAAGTCTACACTGTCCATCTTTAGATTTAATCACCAAAGGTGAGAACACCTCTAATTCTGGGAGGTCCATAACCCAAGTGTGCTAGAGTCAACTGACCCACCCCTCGGAGGTCTTATGAGAATTGTGATTGGACATGAAAATTAGGAGGGAGAAACAGGAAGTGATGCATAAGTGACCCCTTTAAAAGGAAAAGGTCCTCAGTCAGTGAAGTCTTAGGTGGAAGCAGCATCTGGTGAGGACCTCTTCTGGATCATGGAGGAGTGTTGGAATGCTGAGACTCTGGTGGGACCTCTGACTGCTTCCCTTTGAATTGTCATGTGGGTAAGTTAGGCTGACTCTCTCTCTCCTCCCTTGGCGTTTCTGGAGGCTCTACCCTCAGGGAGACCTCTCTTGCCTCTCTAATTGTAAAAGGCCTTGTGGCTAGAAGCCTTGTTTACTTAACCTCTGTGCCCCTCTACTGGGCCTCTAAATCCTTACCTTGTCCTGGCCTCTGGTCCAGGCCAGAGTTTCTCTATCTCAATTTCCCTACCTTCAACCTTCCTAATTGTAAATAAATCAACATAAAAGTCAATTTTGACTTGAGGTTATTCCTTAATTGGGGAAATTTCCCTTGGCGACCACCTTTTAATATATTCAACCCATAAAACCCCTTTTTCTCCCTTATATTTTAAAGATATGTTTGTGTCAATCTCATTATTGTAATTTGTGTTTTGGAATTTAACGAAATTATTAGTTTAGTTCTATTCCCTCTTCTGTGTAAAACAAAGCCATTGGAAGAGGCTAAGAGTTTGGACAACTGAGGCTATTAAGATTGCCAAAATTAGGGGCAGCTGGGTAGCTCAGTGGATTGAGAGCCAGGTCTAGAGACGGGAGGTCCTAGGTTAAAATCCGGCCTCAAACACTTCCCAGCTGTGTGACCCTGGGCAAGTCACTTGACCCCCATTGCCCACCCTTACCACTCTTTCACCTAGGAGCCAATATACAGAAGTTAAGGGTTTAAAAAAAAAAAGATTGCCCAAATTAGGAAAATACTCCATTCTTTTAGTGGAGAAACACCCAAATTTCATCCCCATATACTTTTACCTTCCCATGACATTCATTCAATATGAAAGGAAATAAATGGTTGAAAAGACATATGCACATAAAAGATGCTAATTTTTTAATAAAGAAAATATTCACTACATAATATTTTATTATTATAAAATTGTTCAGTGTCTATCAGAACAAACAAATATCCTATGGTTCTGTTTCTTATCAATCAAAAATACTATTCTCACTCTAGTTTTTGAAAGAGATGCCTATCATGTTACATCTTCAATTTGTTTCTTGCCAATTTGATTGAGAACAGAGATGAGCATCTTGATTCATAGAGTTATTATAAATGAAATTAAGGCTTAGTTAGCATATTCAGTAATAATGAGATATGCTTCTCCAGTGACATAAAGTTTTTTTTAAACTTTGATGTTTGGAAAGCAGTTCCCCAAACCAAATCATAATATGCCTTACTCTCTTGACAAACATTTTATACTCAATAAGGGTAAACCTACCTTATGTTTGGGACTCCTGACCTAGCAGGACAGCTTTTGTCCTCTGAGGGAAATTAATGTGTTGTTTATTGTGTTGTATTATTAGTTGTTGAGTTGCATTATTTATTAGTAAAATTTCTATGTGAAAATCATTCATTTTCTTAATCTGAGTTTTAAAGGTCAGGCTGAAGCCCTTCACTTTCTAAAACTAAAGCAATTTACTCCCAGGTCCCAAAGCACCTACCTGGGCTGAAACCTATTGTCTTTTGTTAGAGGCAAAGTAGAGACCTGATCCTTCTTTATCTTTAAAAGGAGAACACTTTTCCTAAGACATTTGAAAGCAGGGCAGGGCAGCCATCAATTTTTCCAAGCTGGGTGAAGATCCTCCTCCCATGTGATGAAGTAATGGCTGGGGGTAGGGGGAGGAGGAGATGAGGAGCTGAAATATCTAAATCCACCTCATCTTTTGAGATACCCACCAATTGGGAATACCAGGGGAGGTCTAAAAGACGAACTGTCAGGCCGACCAGAGAAAGGATATACTTCTCTATATAAGAGAAGGTTAGGGCTTACAGAAAGTTTTTCAAGTAAGAGGCAGACATAATGGACCCTTTCTTTGTCATATGATCCCTATTAGTAAATGATGTTATTCTTGGGGAAATGGCCTCATTTTATTGGTTAAAATTCCAGGTGCCACATTTCTAAAGGACATTCAATAGCACAGCATCTAGAATTACTGAAGTTATATGGTAACTAATTCTGCCTAATTCTCATGTATATTATGGAAGTAGATTCAATATCTATTACAAACATCATTATTATCATCATTTAAAAGTATGTGTCTGACAGTTTATTGCCATATATCTAGAGAGAAGTCAAGATACATTCACTCCCTTTAAAGATCTTGCTATTTAAGAAAGTGCATGAGTATATATTTTATGTACACACAAATGTACACACACATATACATAAACATATACACACAGATATACATACACAAATATGCCTATATATGTATGTACATATTTATGTGTATATGTATGTCTATAAATGCAGAAGCATACATACATCTGATACATATGCGTGAAGATTTTTGTGTATATTCCTGTATCTTATATATAGAGAAGGTAGACACACACAAATTATATACAAGTCACAAATAACAAAAGAAAAACAACAAACTAGTGGGACCGGGATTCAAACTACAATGAAATAATTTTCTTTTCCCATTTTTCTCAGTCTTTAGTGATGTTATAAAAAGATATTTAAATACAATTATTGAAATTCTAAGAATTTTTATGAGATAAGTACATATTCTGATTAAAATTAAAGATTTGTTTGAAGAGGCAAAACAATACACAAAAGGGAAGATACTTTAGAATACTAAAAATATTTTTAAACAACATGTAGAGAAAAAAGAACAATGGAATGGGAATCAGAGCACATGAGTTTGAGGTCTGAACTGTAACCACATTGGCATATCACCCTGAAAAAGTCACTTAACTTTTCAAATATTTAGTATATTCATCTTAAAATGATAAGAAACAGTATTTATCCTGCCAATATGTTTTATAACTTGTAAAGAACATATAAACCATGATTATTGTTATTGTTTTTTATTATTAGATCTGCTGTGTTGTTGGATAATTTGATAATCGTGCCATCTATTTTTGTTGTTCAATTGGGTCTGGTTTGCCATGCCCTTCTCTAGCTCATTTCACAGATGATAAAAAGAGGCCAACGGGGTTAAGTGATTTTGTCCAGGATTATCCAGCTAGTAAATGTCTGAGGCCAAGTTTGAACTCACAAAGTCTTTCTGACTTCAGGCTCAGAACTCTACTCACTGCATCACTGCTAGCTGCCCATGCCATTTATATACTCATTCAAGTTTTACATATGATTTCTATGTCCCTTTCATATGATGTGCAAAAAAAAATTTATTTACCTGTTCTAATTTGGAACTAAGGGCCATCCTTCCTTATTCTGAGGAATGCAATGAATTGCTGCTTGCAACAGAATATATTCTCACATATATACTATATATAATATAACTATATTAATAATTAAGGCCATTTCCTCTTACTTTTAGGAGCTCAAAGGAGAAAGCCATAAGAATTTTTATAAGGCCTTTGATTCTTAAACTGGGAGAACAACTCATAGATAGCCACTTAGCATTTGCTATATAATTTAAGACTGGGAATATTCCTGATCAAGCCAATTGGCTGGTATCTCATTAGTGCTGTTCCTTAATTTTTATTTTTCCTACCTAAACCAGCTGAAGTGTCTTCTTCTTTCCCTAATTAAAACTCAATGTATAAATGGCCAGCTGGTTCAAATGGTGTCGTTGGCATCATAGAGAAAACATTTCACATTATGCATATAAGCTAATCTTGAGTAAACGAGGATACATTCTAATTTCATACTCATTCCCCTCAGCCAATGACCACATTCAAAGAGACCAAAGTGTAGATCTGGTAGCAGAAGTCTCCACTGAAAAGTAAAAACATCTTAAACATGCATTTGAGAAGGAATTTTACAAAAAGAGAATGGCAGGAAGTCATCTTTGGAGGGGTTATCATGTAGCAAATTTAATATGGGTAACTGCTAGATCACAATTCCAATATGAATACAGATTTGGGGGATTATAGTATCCCAATACCCATCTTTGGGAAGCTGTAAAGAATATTGAGCACTCTAGTCTGTTTGCTATTACTCAAATAAAATGTTCCATCTGCCTTTTCACTGGATGACTCTCATTCCTGGAGATCATTCCCTCCTTATTTCCATTCCCTAGCTTCCCAGGCTTCCTTCAAAGCTCAGCTAAAATCCCGCTTTCTGCAAGAAGCCTTTCTCATTTCCCCTTAATGTTAATACCTTCCCTCTGTGATTTTCTCTAATTTATAGCTAGCATTTATCCTGTATACATCTTGTTTGTACATAGTTGTCTGCATGTTGATTAACTGATTAAAATGATGTTTCTTGTAGCATTGGGACATTTAATGAAATCAACTCTGCCAACTCCTTTATTTGCTTTTAAAAGGAGAACTTATGAGCTCTCTATATACTGACATAATTATTCTATGTGAGGAACTACTCCTTTAAATACCCACAGAGTTTAGCTGAAAATTCTCATTTCTTTTAGGGTGAGAATATCTGTACTAATTTCAGGTTCATTCATTCCTGGACAAAGATCTAACATTGTGAACACCAACAATTTGACTAAGGTTTTTTGATACTCTAAAAACTACGTGTCTCAATCCTTATTATCCTTCCTTTCTGCCTCTCTACTCCTATCTAGGGAGAAGCAGAAGAGCAGATTCATAGGACTGAGAGTGATTTTTAAATTTTAAAAATTTCCCCTAGTTTCCTGGATTGCCATGGACATAAGAATTTACCAATTGCCTTTTAACATGCTAATGGCTCAGTAGAGAGAGAGCCAGGTTGGGAGACAGAAGATTCCAGGTTCAAATATGGCTTCAAATCCTTCCTGATCTAACCCAACTGCCTAGCTCTTACCATTCTTCTGCCTTGGAACCAAAACTCAGTATCAATTCTCATACAGAAGGTAAGGGCTTCAAAAAAATAAAAAAGGGGGCAGGTAAAAAGTGTCTCCATTTCTTAGGCTGATCTTAGCCAGAAAAAGTATAGTCTGTCAACAGGATTATACTTGAAACATTTCTGACTCAGAAGAACCTAATATTCAATTTCAATTCAATTTCAATTCAATTCAATAAACATTTATTAAGGGCCTACTATTTTCCAGGCACTGTTCCAAGCTCTAGAAAGCCCCATGAGAAAAAGAGACAATTTCTGTCATCAATGAGCTCATAATGTAATGGGAAAAGTCATTACACAAAAAGAACCTAAAAAATGAGAAGTGATGACTATCAAAACCCAAGCCAGTCTTGTTGGTGATGAGATACTAGAATTTTATTTATTATGGTTTGAATCCTATAAACCTAAATCTTTTAAAACAAGAACTGATGGATAACCTAGAAAAGGTCAGATACTAATGTTCCCGAGTTTTAGCTAGATAGAAGCAAAGAAATCAGAGAAGTGGTTTCCAATGGGTTGATCTTCTTTGCATCATTTTAAAAAAACAACAACAAAAAACAACCCTTGTCTTTTGACTTGGAACCAATACTGAGAATTTGTTCCAAGGCAGAAGAGTGGTTAACAGTAGACAATTGAAGTTCAAGTGCTTTACCCAGGGCCACACAGCTAGAAAGATTTAAACCCAGAACTTCCCATCTCCAGGCCTGGCTTTCTATCCACTGAGCCCCATAAGGATTACATTTTGGAGTAAAATTTTTGAAGAGGGTCCAACTGTAACTAAGATAAAAACCCAGAAAATCATGAATCAGAATCAACTATTTTGTTGACTAATATTAAAACTCAAATTTACATAATGCTTTATGGTTTACAAATTTCCTCACAACAGCTTTAAGAATTAGTACTTTTCTAGCTAAATTCTTATCTCCATTTTACTGGTAAGGAAATATTTTCAGAGGGATTCATAGTAATCAACTGAGTATTTGAATTAAGTAAATTTGAGCCACATTTTCTTCACTTTGGATCACTTTAAAGTAGAAAACTTTGAAAAGCAGCTAAGAATTTTGTAAATAGTAATAAAAATTTAGTTTCATTATCATTTAAGCATGAATGTATCTTTATACCAATTTTACTCACCTGTAAAATGGAGCAGATAATTTCACCTACCTTGAAGGGTTGTTTTTAAGGATCAAATGAGATATTTGTAAAACACTTATCATAGTGCCTGGCACATAGTAAGTACTACATGAATACTTAACTTATTCCCTCACTCTCTTATACAAATAAACTAAAGTGGTTAAATTCCATATAGTAAAAAACTTTTGAGGACACATTGTGTTTCTAGAACTATGCCAGCAATACATAATTGTATCTGTAATGAATAACTAAATTTAGTCAGATAACCAGATTTTCATGTATATAATAGAAAACTATAAGCCTGGAAACTGATCTACTTTTCAAATAATTTCATTGCCAGCATGAGTTTGTTCTTGTGTGTTTCTAACAACTTTATAGTCAGGGATAGCTTTTAGCTCCCAGGAAAAATGCTCTGTTTAACATATGTTACAGTTAAGTCCAGGGGACTGTTAAGTTAGCTGCTTATTTCCTAACACAGGAAAATGATGATAACGTTTCATCTTTCCCAACCTGCTAAATTAAGAGTCAGTATGTTTTGGGACTTAAGTTATATTTAAGACCAAAAAAATAAAACATCTAAAAATTTCCCTCAAAGTACAGTAGATAATTACCTCTTCATTTTAATATAAGTGGGTGCCTAGTATTAAAAATGCCCCCCCAAAAAGTGGTGTATAGAAACAGATGAACAGTGACAGTTTGAATATGATTACATAATTGATATTTCAAATCAGAAGAAGTAAAAGGACAGAAATGCCAGAAATTAGTTTCTAAAACAAAAGTCTCTTTTGGAAAAAAATTCAAAAGTGAATGGATGGGATATTCCTAAGGAAAAAGGAATTTGGGGAGTCAATTAATAAACATTGTAAGATGTTTATTGTGAAATGAAAAAAATCTTCCAATTGGCAGCTTAAAAAGAAGAGATGATGTACCTAAATACATAAAAGAAACAGCTAGAAAATAGGTCAACAAGACTAAAATGAATCAAATGATTACTCAGGGGAAGTTTCTAATCTCTTTTGACAAATGAAAGAAAAGGCAAAAGTACATGTTTACAAAAATGACTTCTGTATCATAGCATCAACTAAAATAAAGCCTTTAGCTTCAAAGAATTTAATAACAATAATAATAGCACTAATAGGCCTAAGAGTATCAAATAGCTGGCTAAAAATAAAAAAGAATTGAAGATTTCAGAGATAACAATATTAGTATAATGGTGGTACAGGGAGTGAAACAGTAGAGAATGAAGAGAGGACAATATGACAGACAGTGCAGCAAACAAGCCACTCCAGTATCTAGTGTACAAAACAAAAGTTTCTACATTTCAGTCAAAATCATTCATCGATTATTGAGAATAACCAGTGTGGTTACTAGGACCACACAGAGAAACATTATCAATTAAAAACAAAGGTACTTTCCTGTCTATAAGGCCACCCCTAGAAGGAGAACGTACAAGATAAATGTCCAAGATTTGAAGGAGAGAAGACAAGGGGGAAGAGTTTAAAAGACAGAGACTAAATAAGGCCGAATTAACTGACCCATGAGGAATTAAAAACAAAGAAAGCAAGCTGGAGGGAGCAGTGAAAATGCAGTATCTCCATTAGCAGGAAGAGCATAAGTAATAGGGAAGAGATTTAATTAAAAAACATTTCTTTAATATGTGCAGGGTATTGTGCTGGGCACTGGAGGAGATGCAAAGTTTGGATGATGAGACACCCTCAGACAGCTTACATTGTGATAAGAGAGATAATGTACACACAAATAATCATAATATATAGTATTATATGACAATTGTATTATAGAGATATGAAACAAAATATTATTATGTCTCAGAGGAAAGAAGCATTCACTGTCAATTAACATGGACATTGGGAAGCTTCCTGTAATGGACAGGATGGGAACAGTATTCAGAAGATGGGTAGGAAGTCTAAGGGAAAGAGGGGGAGAAAAGATAATATTCCAGACAAAAGGCAGGGTGTGAACAAAAGCACAAATATAACAATGGGCAGAACATTCCCTAGGGATGGAGTACCATATTTGCTAGAGCATGGAATGTACAGAGCAGGAAAAAAGGAGAAAAAAAATGGCTGTGTACAACTGGATTGAGAAAGCCTTGAATGCCTGACAAAGAAACCCAAAATTTACTCATCAAGAAGTACAGAACTCTTGAAGATTTTAGAGCAAAAAAGTAACATGAAGATGATTAATGTGGCGAAGGAAGGAATTCACCATTATGAAATCAAGAGTGGGGAGAAGGAGACAAGATAGAAGGGGTTGATTTGTTTTATTTGATGTTATTACTTAAAGGGAGGGTTCTAATGGAAAGTTGGGGAATATATTTGAGAACTGACAAATATCTTTTGAAAATTGAGCACCAAGATCTTTAAAAAGGAAAAAGAAAAAATAAAAGGCAGAATGAATGAGCTTGTATTGAACATGAAAGATCAGAAATAACCAGGGGCTGACTGGTGATGAATACTAAGAACAAAAAAAGGGTCATTTAAAAGTTATATTCAGGGCAAGGGGGTCAAAAAACTGATAGGACCACAGTTCCATGTTGGAATGGAGTACTGACAATGCATTACTGGTAGAAAGAAGTCAGGATTACTAAGCTTGTATTTTGTTTTGTTTTTCCCTGCTGAGGAGAACAATTTTTGTATTGGAGAGCTAGGGTGAAAACTGATAAAAATGAAGCAGAGATTCAAGAGAAAAATGAGGAAAAGGTAAGAGCTACCATGTTACCCTCAAAGAATTTGAAGTCAAGGAGCTCAAATGAAAACATCTTAAGCTACTAAAAGAACTGACAGGTAACAATTGCTGAGTGACTGCCAGTGATCATTGAAAGATTGTGAAAGAGAAAGAATGGTCATGGGACTGGAGAAAGACAATATCCTATTTTTTTACACAAAGAAATAGGTGTAATCTGCAAATTATAAGTCTATGGAACTGACCTTGATATTTGGCAAAATTCTAGAACCTAATATTCAAAAATTGGAATGTGAAAATTTAGGAAGTAAAGGAGTAAACACTAAGATCCATGTCTTCAAAAAGAATAGGTCATGGCTAACTAAACTTATTTACCATTTGTGTCATGTGGACAAGATGGAGAAATGCAGGGAAAGGTACAGTGACAGGGTTATGAGACAAGTAGGGTGAGAATGTACTTTTGAGAAACTACCTCGGAGTGCAGAACCAATGAAGAAGTAAAGGGAAAAGACAAGCCATAAGGTGACCAGTATTTTCAAGAAGTGGAAAAAGTGACTAAAAATGGTGATTTTAAAATCAATGATAAAAAGGAAGCTTTGCCAATAAGCAACATGATAGGGGCAGAAGCAAAAATAAAAACAAAAGTTGTTAAACTGTGAGTTTGGTATGCTCAAAGAGCACTAAAAAATTGACTTGACCTTTGATCCAGCCATACTGTTTCTGAGTTTGCACCCCAAAGAGATCAGAGGGAAAAAGACATGCACAAAAATATTTATAGCTGTGCTCTTTGTGGTAGCAAAAAACTGGAAAATGAGGGTATGCCCTTCAATTGGGGAATGACTGAACAAATTGTGGTATCTTTTGGTGATGGAATACTATTGTGCTCAAAGGAATAATAAACTGGAGGAATTGCATGTGAGCTAGAATGACCTCCAGGAATTGATGCAGAGTGAAAGGAGAAGAACCAGGAGAACATTGTACACAGAGACTGATACACTGGTAAAATAAAATGTAATGGACTTCTGTACTAGCAGCAATGCAATGCCCAGGACAATTCTGAGGGATTTATGGAAAAGATGCTACCCACATTCAGAGGAAGAACTACAAGAGGTGGAAACACAGAAGGAAAACAACTGCTTGAAAATATGAGTTGATGCGGACATAATTTGGGAAGTAAACTCTAAACAACCACCCTAGTACAACTATATGGAAATAGGTCTTGATTGATGACACATGAAGAAACCAGTGGAAATGTGCATCGGCTACAGGGGGTGGGGGATGGTGGGGAGAGAGTAAGAACATCAATCATGTAACCATGGAAAATTTTTTTCTAAAAATAAAATGAAGTAAAATAAAAACAGAAAAATGGGGGGGGGGGATAAATAAACAAACTGAGTTTGGAGCAGCAATGTGCCACAATGAATATAGCATTATCCCTGGAGTTAGGTGGAACTGATCAAATTTGGCCTCAGCCATTTACTAGCTGTGTGACCCTAAGCAAGCCACTTGCACATTGTTTGTCTCAGTTTCTTAATCTGTAAAATGTGCTAGCAAAGGAAATGACAAAAGTACTGCAGGATCTTTGTGAAGAAAACCCAAAATGGGGTCACAGAGAATTGGACACACTGAAAACAACTCAACAACAATGTGGTGAGTTGAAGGTAATGGAGTCAAGGGTAGTAGTAGTGAGGGTTACAAAAGAAACCTGGGTTTTTTAGAAGGATCAAGAGAACACATTTTTCCTGTTCAGAAAGATTTTTAAGACAGTTAGTGACCAGGTGACAGTCTTAGCTCAGAGGGGTTTTGTTGCCAAGGTAAAGAGTGGAGTAAGTTCAGGATCCTAGTATTATTAATCTCATTAAAGGTGCTAACATAAAGAATGAGGAGTTATTCCTTCTACTCTCTCTCTCACATAGACATTCAACCTACCAGATACTAAAGATTCAATATCGTATTATATCTCAAATTAGTACTCACTCTTCTATCCCCATTTTTACCAGTCTACTACAAGACTGCACAGACACCCTTCAGAGCTACTAGAATAGCATCCTTCTCACTTCTAGAGTGTCTTCTATGACACATCTCTGCCCTTCACATGTTTCTTTTTGGCTGCAGGATAAAAAGTCTATTGTTCAAGGCACTTCACAGTCTAGTACTATCCAACTCTTTCAAACTTTTCTCTCATTATTCCTATCCACATTTATTCAATACTCCTAACTATTTGTGATGACTGTTATCTGTTCTCATGTTCTCTTGCCCCAAAGCTTTTGTTTACAGTATTTTCTAAGCATGAAATGGACTTTTCTCCTTACTATCACACTTGAACTTCACATCAACCTTTAAAATCTACCTTAAGTATGAGTCTTTCAGGGGGCAGCTGGGTGGGCTCAGTGGATTGAAAGATGGGAGGTCCTGGGTTCAAATCTGTCCTCAGATACTTCCTAGCTTGCAACCCTGGCCAACCCACTTAACCCCTATTGCCTAGCCCTTATCATTCTTCTGCCTTAGAACCAATACACAGTATTAATTCTAAGATGGAAGGTAAGGGTTTTTTTGTTTGTTTGTTTGTTTGTTTGTTTTAAGTATGAATCTTTTCCTAAAGATTTAAGATGTCTAGGGGGCAGCTGGGTAGCTCAGTGGATTGAGAGTCAGACCTAGAGACAGGAGGTCCTAGGTTCAAATCTGGCCTAAGACACTTCCTAGCTGTGTGACCTTGGGCAACTCACTTGACCCCCACTGCCCACCCTAACCAATCTTCCACCTATGAGCCAATACACAGAAGTTAAGGGTTTAAAAAAAATGATTTAAGATGTCTGGCCAGAGGGTCAGAAATTCATATATTTAAAAATAAAAAAACCTTTAACTTTCCTGTGTTAACATACCTAGGAAAAATTATCATTGTCATACATCTTTAAATGATATCAACTCTTAAGAACCATATAGTATCTGTAGTATATATTGTATATAATAAATGCTCACTGCAAATAAACATAAGTAAAAATATAATGAGGAAGCTAGGTGGTACAGTGAATGGTGTCAGACTTGAAGTCAGGAAGACTCTTCTTCCTGAGATCAAAGCTGGCCTCAGACACTTGTTAGATGAACCTGGGCAAATAATTTAACCTTGTTAGCCTCAGCTTCCTCATCTGTAAAATGAGCTGAAGAAGAAAATGGCAGCAAACCACTCCAGTTTCCTTGCCAAGAAAATCCCAGATGGGATCATGAAGAGTTGGACAAGATTAAAAAATCTGAACACACCCTTACCACTCTTCCACCAAGGAGCCAATACACAGAAGTTACGGGTTTAAAAAAAAAATCTGAACAATAAAAACAACAAAAATATAATCGAATTTGCAAGCATAAACAATGATTTAGTATACCTATATCTTTAATTGTTATAATGTTGTATTTTGCTGCCTATTGATTCTATATGTATATATATTTATTTGCATATCTGCCTTAGATTTCAAGAGCAGGTCACAGTTTGTAGAGAACTAAAAAGTCCCTCAATAAAAGGTGGCAAAAATAACCTTGTAGGTACAAGGAAAGGTAGACAGACAAGGCGGAAGTAATTCAAAGCACTTAAGAGAAGCCAGCAGGTTTTCAGGGATCAAAAGACTGCAGTATCTCTTGCCTAATGGCATGTGACTAAGGTGAGTTAGTATCCTCTTCTTGCATTACTTATTATTGATAAGTGCAAAATTATTTTTGGATAGTGCTGACACTGCTAATTTTTCCATTCAGATTCACATGATCATTTACTTTTGTGGCATATGAGAAGATATGTATTACTAACATAATTAAAAGCCATTTATTTTGGTAAAACTACACCACACAACATTTAACAAAGTTAATTTGTTGACATCATGAAGTTCATTATGGTTAATCCTTTAGCTACTCTATGCCTTATGCCTATCAACATGTCTTGTATTTTCAGATTGTAATTTACCTTATCTTTAATTTTGTCAGCTCTGGCATCCAAAAGCTGATTTTTACTTTGATCCTGATTACATTTGCGACTTCCTCCTCCTGAAGTCATAGCTTTCGTTTGTCCAGTTGAACTTGAAGCTGTAGCGGATAATACAGACGTACCAATGCCAGACACAGGTGATGTACTATTTCCATTTACTGACCCATTTACACCTTGAAGAAAAAAATAAGTATCACAAAAAACAATTATGTATATATTTTTTTCCTTTTGAAAAGTTAGACCATAAAGTCTTTCACTATTAAAAAGGAAAAAATTCATCACAAAAAAATTTAAGCCCTAAGAAAATCTACATATAAAGCTAACAATTATTTCAGAAATGTCAACAAGTAAATAGACAAATTCAGTCCTCTGAGATGCTACTGATATTACAAGTTGAGAACTGAGAAAAGGACTTTGTAAACCCTAATCAAAACTCTCAAAGGGAGGCTAAATGTTTCCATTGGAGAACATGTGGCTTCCCTATTTTGACCCAGATCTATGATTTGACTAAAGTTCCAGTGAGAAAACTCCTCTTCTAAATGAGCTTGGGTCTACTATTTATAATTTAAGGAGAGTTTCTTAGGGGTATTGAAAGATTTAATAACTTGCTTCTAATTCTATTGACTCTGTTGATTCTAATGACTTGACAGAGGCAAGTATGGGTCAGAGACAGAACTTGAACTCAATTCTTCCTGATGCTGGCTTTCCATCCACAACATATCATGTTGTCTGTTCATGACTTGACTTAACACAAAATAAATATTGACATGGATGTAGAAAAATAAACTTCTGGCATAAAAAGTACATTTAAAATGATATTACAAAGAGCCGTTCTATAAACTTGTTGAATGTTCTTTCCTGCCTACTCTCAGGTCTGGCTCTTGAGTGAATCTTAATTACAACAAGATTGAAAAGAGATAGATTATTTAATATGATAGGCATGGTGCATCATACTTCATTAGGCTGCCCACCCAAGGAATTGTATTTATTTTTAAAGTGAACATTATTAGATACTTAGTCATAAAAAGCATGATTTTTATTCTTTAAACTAAAGAAATTAAACCTCATCTAAGTTTAAGTACAATAGTTATACACAACATAAAAGATATACTTTAGAACTAAATAGCATATGTGAGATTAAATTAAAAAACAAAGTAACTTTTTGGGGAGACAGTGTGTGTCTGGGCACATACTCTACACACACAACAATGCTTGAGAATAAAATTCATAGACACTTGTTGCAAATAGCTATCACAGGAAAAAGTCTAATATATTCTTTTAACATTTTGTATTGTTACCTTTTTCTAGACCACCTCGATTATTCTTTCCCGTGTTCCTTGAATGGAATGAAGATGAATCATGATTCTGAGCTGAAGAAGCAAACAGTGGTGGAATCCCCAGGAGTGGTGAAAAGAAGGTTGCCCCTGATCGAGCATGAACATCTGCTGTTCTCCACCATTCTGCACCTCAAATAAACAAACATGTGTATTATCTCTGCAATTAATTTCACACCAGTACAACATCTAAAAAAAAAGAAAGACATTTTAAAATGCATTTTCAAAACACAATCATTGTATTGAGCTCTGCCTCTTTTAGTTCTGACAAACTTATTAACTGGAAAATAAATAGAACATGAAACAGACCAGGTGATCATACATTGTGCTTTTGTACGCAACTTGTATTCATCTGAGTTTTGACAACATCATATCAAGTCCTTCATGTATATCAGCAGCTTCTCAGAGAATGAGAATTTAAGGAGTACTTGTGATTTTAAAAAGAACACGAAAATCCTGAAATATATAGTAATTATTTTATTCTCCAGTGACTTTTCAAATAAATAAAAAGATCAAAATATTTGGTGCTATATTTGCCTTTTACTTGAAAATGGTCAGATTCATAATAAACACAAAGAAATTCACTAAGTTATACAGAATGTGAACTGGAACCATTATAGTTCAAATGGTACAAAAAACACTGGTAGAAACAACCATTAATTATGTCTTCTTGAAATCCATTTTTGAATGCAAACATTTTAAAATAATATATACACATTGTATACATGTATGTACATGTACACACCCACACCCACCCACACACATAGCCCAAAGAAGCCTTTGAATATAATTGTAAAGGAATGGCACTGTTCAAGGAAATTTTCTTAAATTACGTAACCTTAATACTGCCTGAAAATTATGAGTATCTCCTTAAAAGCTAACAAGAAAAGTCTGAATTTACTACTTCATCGTCTAACAAATATTTGAAACAAGTTACTGTCTATCAAACTAAAATGTTGAAATCAATAGTCAAACAGCTAGAACTTAACTCTTTAAATACCACTTCCTCTTGAAAGATCTGCCAAGACTTTGGACGAAAGACAAGTTTTTTTTAAAACTATATTTTCAGAGTGGTGACTAAAGTAGTTTCGTTGCTCAAGGCTCTTTAGAAAAAAAAAAGAAACAATACTAATGAGGAAGAAAAACAGGACTTTTAGGAAAAGATCAATGTGTATGCACAGAAAACTCACAAAACAACAGATTTTTTTAATGCAGTGTACAGAAGATAGAAGGGCAGGTAATAGAATTATGAAATAGAAGTATGGCAATAGTAATGTAAGAAAGGTGTCGGGAATGCTAAAAGCTCCAAATGGGCTGAAGCAAGCAAAGGAAATTAATACTAACACAGAGGGTTGTTTTTTTTTAAGTCATGAGAAGAAGAAGAATATCAAAGAAGGAATAGATTGCTGCTTTAGGTATGTAAGAGGAGGATAATTGATGGCACTCTTGTTCTACTTCCATTTTCTCTGCCAAGGATAATGTTTTTTGAAAAACAAAACAAAAATGGCTATTGGATCAGATACCCACAAGAAGTAAAAAAGACTCTAGCTGAGCTTAATGAATTCAAATCCTCTGTCCCAAGTGAATTACATCCTTGTGTGTTGAAAGAATTGGTGAATGTGATTGTTAAGCCATTGCCAGTGATATTTGAAAGACATTGAAGAAAAGAAGTGCTGTTGGGTTGATTTCTAAAATAAAGGAAGAAAATGGAATCAGTGAACTATAGGCCAGTGAGCCTGACTTCTACTCTTAAAATATATTATTAACAAATGGTTAGTGAACAGTTAAGTTATGATTACAAAGCACCAGCATGATTAAAATTAGGTCATGCCATACTTAGTAACTTTACTTCCCTTTTTGGCGTGTGTTGCTGATGTGTACACCTTCATACCTTTTTGGGGAGGCAAGAGTTACTACGCACACTGGCAGATTAGAATACCATAAATACCTAGGATTTTAGCAGAGCTATCCCATACTATTCTTGTTGAAAAAAATATGACTCAGACAACACAATGTGATGGGAACCAGAACTGGCCAGAATCAAAGATTAGTCATGAATGGCTCAATGTCAAGTCGGAAGTATGCCCTATGGATCTGTGATTGCTTCTGGGCTGCTTGATATTTTTATCAATGACTAAATAAGGAGAGAATGGTATATCTTTATCAAATTTTGAGGTGACACAAAGATGGAGGAAAAAGCTAATATACTGGGTAACAGAGTTAGTATCCAAACATCCTGATAGATTAAATATTAGGGTTGAATCTAATAAAATGGAATTTAATGGGGATAACTGTAAATTGTATTTGGATTAAAACACATTAGCACCAGACAGATTAGATATGGCTAGAAAGCAGTTTAGTTGAACAAGATTCGAGGTTTAAATGGACAGTAGATTCACTAAGACAACAGTGCAATCCACGGGGTAGTGAAAAAAGTTAATATGCTCTTGGATGGATATAAAGTAGCCTTCCCTTCCAGGAGTAAGGAATTGCTAGTCCCAAAGTACTCACCCTTGTGTGCAGACCACTTCAAGAATTTTAAGTTTACTCCTGGACTCTACAGTTTAGGAGGGACACTGATATAGGAAAAGAAAACTGAGACAAAAGACAATCAAAATGGCATATGTAGATTGGTGAAAGGAATGGGGTGAATTAGCCCAAGGAAGAAATTCTGAAGAATATGATAATGTCCCTTTAGTATTTAAAAAACTATCACACAAAAGAAGGATATAGACTTATTTTGTTCATCTATAGATGGTAAATATATAGCAGTAATGAGAAGTCAAAACATGTAAATTCATGCCTGATGCAAGGAAAAAAATTCCCAATGTTGAGAACTATCCAAAAGTAAAATGAGGATGACTCAGAAAGTAGAGTCCTTCCCTCTTGGAGGTAAAGGTCTTTCAGGCAGAGACTAGATATAAAATAACATGGATTTGTCAGGTGTCCCATAGTGGCAACTTGTTTTTCAAGTGTTCCTTAGAACTTAGTGAAATTCTATTGTTCTGTGATTAAAGTTTGAAAATAATAGTAATCAGCTGAGTTTCTTTCCAAAACCACCTTGAAAAAAAATTTCTCCTTATTTGGTTTGTTGGTTAATATTAGAAGCAAAATCTTTTTTATCAGTAAAGTATGGAAACTACTAAAGGACATAATGTTTAAGAAACATATCATTGAAATATATAGTATGTTTTAATAATTTTTTTGTTGAATATTCTAGGCCTAGAATAGTCCTATGATAGAACAATTAAAAAGAGACCAAAATTGTGTTTTTTTTAATGAAAGAATCAGATGCTTTTATAAAAGATAAATTATTAACTACAAGTACCACTTTGACTTTTTCATAAGCCTGAATTTAGTATAATTTACACACAAACACACACACACACACACACACACACACACACACATAATAGGAAAGCTTCCCTATTTAAATGAGGCTAATATATCAGTAAATAGATATGGAAATTGAACTAAATATCTCTTTTTAAGGTATTAATAACACCTAGGTAGCTTAAGAGGATAGAGAGCCAGGCCTGGAGTCAGAAGGATACAGGTTCAAATCTAACCTCCAACACTTTCTATCTCTGTGACCTGGGGCAAGAAACCAATGGGTCTTTACCAGTTTTCTGCCTTGAAACTGATACTTGTATTGATTCTGAGACAGAAGGTAGGGGTTTAAAAAAAATAACCCTGTCTAATTGAGTTAAGACTGTTCAGAATTAAAGGGAAAATGTTATGTTATGTAAATGAAATTCAGATTGGTACCTGGAATGATTGGGGCTGCTATTCTTTATTTTGATAATTAGAAACATCTAAGACTTTATCAGTACAATTATTCTATTCACTGATCAAAATTTCAAGCTCTGTTTCATATGCATTCTTTACAATTCTGGTCCATAAACCCTTCACAGAAATTCTCTGTAAAATGCTCAAGTCCTTCCTTTAGTTACTTTGATCTCCCCAGTGGTGAACAAAACAGAACAATAAGATGAGAGATTTAGAGCTGGAAGACTACCATCGCATCCAACCCCTCATATTATAAATGGGGGAGAAAAATGAAGCTTTTAGAGACATTTAATGATTTTCCCATGGTCCATAGATAGCAATTCCAGATCTGGATGGAATTTAATAGAGATAAATGTATTTTGAATTTGAATTTGAATTTGTGTTCTCTAAACTCCAAATCCAGTGTACTACCTTCTTGGATTGTTTCTATAGAGTCTGTTATTTTCACTACCCAAGATAATTGGCTGATCTCTCTTCAGTTTTTTATGTTAGCACACATGAACATGTCATTCATTGTAACATTCATACAATCTAGTTATGCCTACCATACATCTTTTGCATTGTCTCTTGGGTTACTTATAATTTTGATTCTTCTCTAGTTGTGTTATTGAAGGATTTTCAATGACATTGCATTACTACAATACTGGTGTTAAATGGAAAGACTTTTGCAGTGATGGACAGTTTGAGATCAATGGGAAAAGAGCACAATTTCCCAAATGTGATTCATCCAGATCCCTGCTTCCTACTCAATTGTGAGCCAGCTCATTATTCATCTGCAGTGTCTGCCAGTAATATATAAATAGAAGACTAGGTAGACAGACGACTGTGACTCAATGCTCTCCTAACTTCATGACACAGTGCATTTTGAATGCACTTTCCTCCCTACTGTGGATGATTAGAAATCTCTTACATTGTTGCGTAGTACAGTGAGGAAGCTTTGTGTTCTGGAGCCCAAAGCAACCAATACAAAGTCATCTGAGAATAGAAGTATTTGAAGAACACTTCTGTAATCTCTTTTTTGTTTAGATTCAATGGAGGACACCTGTGACACAAGTGAACCATTTAGATGGACATATATCAATTTTACATCTCAATTTTATATCCGTATTTAAGGGATTATGGGTTAATTTTTTCTTTGTTCTAAGAGTCTTGAATAATTTTGACATATATATAAGACAAACCTCATTTTAGGAGAAATTTCAGAGATTTTATTTTCTTTATATTTTTTAGGCAGGCATATAACCATAAACATATGGTCATCGATAGAAAATATATTGCTTCTCTCTTAATGTTTTCATCATAGATGCCCATGCTGTGGGTATAGAATGATTTCACGAAATATATCAAGATGAGAAAGTAGACATATGAGTTCCGGTTGTTTTAAAGCCACACAGTATTTTTGATATGTTTACAAACTGGAAATTGAATAATATACTTCTTAGAAATACTAATTTCTCATCAGGTGTTTTGAATCTAATTTTAGTAACTGTTGCTGACTTTTCAGTTTTGTTGTTTTGTTTATTCTTGGTAAAAGTATTACCCATTATTTTCTCTATTATTTTGGCATTTTCCTTTCATTTACAATATTCTCAATACTAATCCATGCCTGTCATTACCATAATGACACCTCTAGAACAGGTTCCTTTTCTATTCAGTCAAGTTTCCTTGTATCTTCTAACAATTTTCTTTAGTACAAAGATAGGGGAGTACAAATGTGCAACTATGGTTGTCCACGCGAAGAAGAGAATGAAAAATTATGGATCTTTCCCATTTTCTGTCTTCTTATAATCTTCCTGGTTTTAGCTATAAAGCCGTCTAGCTAGATCTCATAACATATTCGGAGTAGGCTCATCTTTTCAAACTGCTTTTGGCTATTTTCTGAGATATTGTTCACAGTCCTTTTACATTCCTCTTTAAAATGTAAAGCAAATGAGATTACATTCTAAATCTAGTGTTACTCTGTGTGGCTTCCATTTCTCCTGGGTTATCCAGATTAGGTATCTCGTGGCTGAGGTCATTTTAGAGATCTTTTGAAGTCGATGTGGCACATTTTATCATTTAACTTTCCACATGATATAGGGTTGAATAAATATTGTAGTTTCTGTTCCTTTCTCATTTCTGGGAGGCAAGAGCTTTTTTTAAAAAATAAATTATAATGGACTGTGAATTATGTATTGAAAATTGGGCTCAAAACAGCTTAAAAGGAAAAATTAACTTCACAGAAATACAGAATTGGGTACAAAGCATAAAAGACCACTCTAGAAATTTAAAAAATATATGTCATCATCACCACCAATACTTTGGTCATGACTCTGCCATTGATTTTGGAATTTCAAGTAGGACTCAAATGAAGAATCTTAAAAAAGAAAACTTGGTATGTCAAAATGTTGGTATTGCATTATGCAAGGAAGACATAAGTGAAAACAAAGAAAAGATATATATGTCCAATATTCTGAATTGAACTGACATCACTTGATGGTGAAATTTATTTTACCTGATAGCAAAGTCTTCAAAATCCAACCCACACTAACACTCAAGTTTTAAGAAGTTTTTAAGTTAAAAAAACCCCAACTATATAGAATCCCTTTAAAATTCCCAAGTTATGTATCACATGAAATATGTTCAGTTATTTAGTTGGCATTTTCTCATCAAATTTCAGAAGCAGAAGGACTTTCAACCAATCAAAAAAAATCTACTAATAAAGTAATGACTGCTATAAATAAAAATTGCTAAGAGATTTGAAACTATATGGATGGGATCAGTATAACTTTATTGTTAACTTAGGTAGTAAAAAAGCCATTTGATTCAAATAATAATTCTGAAAATTCAGATTATAATCTATTCCTTTTAGCCATGAAGCAGGAGCTTCTGAAAAAACAAATCTTGAGTTAAGACCCAAAGAAATAAAAGAAATCAGCATTTAATAAAATAACTCCTAATCATCTGTAGCTTGTGGTTCTTCCTCCCAGAAAACACCATTGGGTTGCCCTTGCCAAAAAAAACCCAGTCAAAGTCAGTAAAAGGGAGTCTGATGCTAGAAAAAAGTCCACTTAAAAATTAACTGTTTCTGTTTAAACTTCCTTAAAATTTCTTGTGTGTACCTTGACTGTAAGTTAAAATTTTTTTCTAAAGTTCGGTATTTTGTCTAACTTCTCACATCAACTCAATTTTATTTATTTTAAAATAGCTATAACAACAGATCTTTAATTTAATATAGTAAAAAATAACAGTCGATTTGGTAAAAGAAATATTCTGGAAAGTTCTCAAAATTATGTTCAAGAAATTGGGTAAGAATCAAATGGCAAGGAGAATCTTATGATGGATATGATAAGCTAATTTTACAAGAAAGGAAGAAGGATTTTAATAGTAGTACAGAGAGGATACTAAGGTCTGGAAATGCTGTCATGCCCAAAAGGAAAACTTAGCTATTTACTGAAAAGACAAATTTAAGATTTCAAGATTTAAGATTACTACTACTACTACTACTACTACTACTACTACTACTACTACTACTACTACTACTACTACTACTACTACTACTACTACTACTACTAGTGTCATTATCTATTTACCTTGATTATTTTTCCGAATGGTCTTATAAAACAATGTTATTTTATTGGCAGATTTTAATTTTTACTCATTCTAACTTTCTAAAATAATTTTAAATGCCAGATTCTAAAATTTCATTTTCTGAAGTGAAACAAAATAATTCATCATAGAACAGAAAATACATTTCAACCCTCCATCCTTTATGCTTGTTTTGAGAGATGCTTCTTTCCTAAAATTAAAAGTTGAGAGTTTACAAATTATCCATATGAGAAGGAACAAATATTGATAAAGAAGCTAGAATAAAATTCAGACATTCATGTGCATACAAAATCCAACTCATACCTAGTAAAAAATTTTTTATTAAATCATAGAAGCATAGAAAAAGAATGGGAAAGAAACTCAGAAGTCTAATCTCATTCGGCCAATGAGGAAATCAAGGCCCTGGGAGGTTATGTTGTAATTAGAACAACATGTTTTGGATTTGAAAGGATAAAAAAAGAAAAGCAAAAGCAAATTACAAGAAATAACAGCTCTCTGAACTGGGATAATAAGGTATTCCTGCAATGAAATTTTGTTAAGCATTCTGCAATAGTACTGATGCAAGCAAAACAGGTGAAGAGAGGAATAGATTCAATCAAGCCAATCTCAGAAAAATATAGTCAGAGCTATAGACATTTAGAGCTAGAATAGACCCAAGAGGCAAATAATCTTCTTTCTTAAGCATGAAAGAAATAAGTGCCCCAAAGAGAAAAATATATTCATTATGAGAATTGGGCTTTGGTTTCCAGCTAAAGTATTTAGAAAAATCCATATTTTTTAAAAATGGAGTATTTTAAAATGAAAAACAAAAAGCATACAATCTATGCAAGTTTGGCTTATTCCCAGTCTTTTCATACAATTGTGTATTTCTCTAATTTTAAGTACTTCAGGAGCCATTGAAAGGGCCTGTTCTCTGTTCCTACATGATAGACAGGAATCAGGCATATCCTATACAATGTTGATTGCCAGAAGACAGATATTTTTCCCCCAGTATACCGAGTGTTAGACTATTCTTTCTTTCTTTGTCTTTTTGATAAAAATAATTATTAATTAAATGCCTATGAGGACACTAGGACATTTCAATTGTTCCTTCCGTAGTTGAATACTCTGTAATAGATGTTTACCTGGAAAAGGTGCTAGTTGGGGATGTGCTGCTAAGGCTGTGGGGGTACCAAGTGTCCCCAAACCACCAAATTCTGAATGCCCTGAGCTGGCTGAATGTAGACCAAAGACTGGGTGGCTGACCATTGGGAAGGCACTCGACACTGTGGACAGGTTAAACGGTTGATCCCCAGCTGCTCTGAATAAATGTCCTGAGGGGGAAAAAAAAACACTTAAAATTGTACTATCAAAACAGATGTTGTTTATGTGTTTTCAACCCTCATGTTTGGATAAATTTTATGATTTAACTGTTTCCAAAGTATCGTTTACATTTTTCTATTGCATTTCAGTTATTAAAAGGCTAGAGAAAACAAAGTGTTTCTAAACACATGAAAGTATTCTAAAAATAATTAATAAAAATAGATGGTACAATTTTTTCCTTGTTTCTGGTATTTTGTTGAGACCTTAGAAGAGGCTTAATTTGGGGAAATAGTTCTTGCTAATTAAAATTCAATTGGCTGAATAAGTTCAAAACCTATTTTCTCATAATAAATTTACTCAAGTTTTAATGTAATTTTTGTCATAAAGAAAAAAATCATTATGGTCATTCAAAGGAATATAGATTGAGAATGGAATGCAGAGAGCCAAGCTTGAAAACACAGGCCATCAATTCATAACCCTGGAACCCACAGTCAAAGAGTCTCCAATTTCCTTGTGGTAGTTCAAGAGTCATAAGAGAATCTCAGTTCACCACATTGTATTTCTCAGCAGTAGAGAAAGGCTGAATGTAAAGAAGAAGTGAGGCAAGCCTAGTTTCCATCTTTAGAATGTGAAGGATACAACTTGCTTCTGATATATGGAGGAAAAGGGTAAAAATTCCCTAAAAGCCCTAGGAGTTATGAAGAGCTCTTCAAAGAAACAAGGATTCATTCTTGACACTGAAATTAGGATACCATATGTTAGAACCTGATACTCGGATTCTTTAGATCAGCAAATTCTTCTAATCCTTGTATAGTTTTAAGAATCATAGCATCATGAGATCAAAGAGATATCTCTTGAAGGGACCTTGAAGTCTAGTAGTCTAATCCCTTTTTCTTACAAAGGAGAAAACAGAGGCAAAGGAAGACTGAGCAATTTCCCCAAGGTAACAGGAAACAAACACCAAAAAAAGAATTTGAACTCGTCTTCCCATATAAGAACTAATGATTTTTCCACTATATCATGCTGATACAAATTATCAAATTAAATCAGCAAAACTAATCACGTGCTATAAGTACAAAGTATTATACAATTATAAAGGAGTATGTCATTATTAACATTTTAAGTTACTTAAGAATTAGCTTCTTTTAGCTTCACCTACCATCTACTTATTTTCATGATCAGGATGACAACCTGATGATTTAAAGAGAGATGAAGACTTTGTTCAGGAACATGGAAGGTATGGACTCTTCTAAGAGGTGTGTCTTTAAGCATCAGCAATTAGGAACATATTCATGGGCTTGGACATTGTGGATATATTGTTTATGATTTAGTTGGATCAGGATGTTATGAGTCACAGATAGTGATAAACTAAGATCTGGCTCAAACTGGATGTCAAGAGACAGTTGTTAAATTTTCAGTAATCATCAAATGCTACAAAATTAAGGCTTGACGTGTTGTTAAATTGTCTGGACTAAAAGTGATGGAGAAAATGTTAATTATGCATTTAAAATTTAAAAATGTGTCATGTATCCAGGGCTTTTTTTTTGGTGGAGAGTTGGTTGTTAAATATTCGTCAGCATAATATCTCTGGTCAAAGGTATCTTTTTGATCTGGACCTATAAATTGTCTCCCTACTTCCACTACAAAAAAATCCTGAAAGAGCTAAACAGACCAGAGAACAGCAGAACTAAATCAGACTTGGGAGAAGGCACCACCTCACTCCTCAGAAGCCATAAATCTGAAAGTTCTAGAACATAGCTTCAGGGGATCCTCAATGTATATATAGACTGGAAGACTCCCACAAGGCCCTGACATATAAACTGGAGAAAGACAATTTTGCCTTTACCTCTACTACTACCATTAGTTTTTCAGATGGTATAGGTCTCTTTCTAAAAGCAAATTTGAGGTTCGTTGACACTGAGGAAAGAAATCAACTGATATTGAAAAGGTAACTGGGTCAATTAGTATTAGGGAACTAATCACTGGCTTGATGGTATAGGGAGAGTACACAGGAATGGTGTGTGAAAATAGAACTAAAGGACATACTTCTAACACCCAAGGATTACTCCCATAGAATTCTGATGGGAGCAGTAGTTGTGTGATCTGGTGACTTGAATTACTAGTCATTGGGGGTTGGGAGAGTAAGTTCAGAACCTATATGTGAAAACTTTTCTTAAAGTTTCAAATATTAAACACACACAAAGTATATTTTTTACCATTAGAATTCTATATCAATGCTATTAAGAATTAATTTGTCTACTTATTTTCAAAATTTTGTAATCCCTCTAAATATACTCTTTCCCCTAAATAAGGTGTGTGCTGCTATTAACTGTTTTTTAATCTCCATATTAATAAAATATGCAGAACTTGAAAGAAAGTTTCTTGTCTGATTTCTTACTCCTTAAGGAATAGCCAAAAGGACTATCAAACTTGTAGTTTTTTTTAATTTACAAAAGATAAACCATTCATTTAGGTCATTCTTTCTCCCCTGGTAGAATTAATGAAGGTTTATCTATGGGAGAAGAGTAGCTAGTTCTTTTTATGAAGGTCACCTGTTTCAACATGTGAGGGGTTTTATTCCATTTAGCCTGGAGTTCAGTCTCAAAAAGCAGGAATATCAGATAGTTAAGATAATTACAATTATTCCATAAGTTCTATGAAATGCTATTCCACCTCACCCCGCAGGAGCCATAAATGATAGTGAGAAGCAGTTTCAAAAACTCCCACAATCATTTTGTCATGCAGATATACCAGCCTCCTGAAGGAAGGGACAAGTGACAACAAATCTGAAAGTTCTAGAACATAGTTTCAGGGGGTTACTGAAAATCCTTTAAGAAGAGAACTAGGAAGCCATAGATCTGTATAACTGATGGTATTATTTAGGACTAGGTTATAGATTTTGAGCATGAATCAATTTTGGGAGAAAATAGCCCCAATAATTAAAATCTATAAACATCTTATCTGCCCAAATATTCATATATTTAGAATATAATTAAAATAATATTATTGCTAAAAAGAAAAATGTAAGAACTAAATCATTAAAAATAAATGCATGCATTAGCATGAGAATTTAGTTGGTCGAGATATATACCAGTGATATAAACTAACTTTTTAACAAGTTTGTTTTAAAACTAAGGATCACAAATCTAACAGCTAGCAGCTCCTATGCTAGCAATAGCTGAATATTCACTCATTTTTTATTTGAAGAACTATTATAAAGTGAGTTTATTGTTACATTTCACAAAAATATTCATTATATATACAAAATTACATTTACATTTCTTAGTCTCTATTCTAAGTTGTATTAGTATGATAGATTAAGCTCAATAAACACTGAAACTAAAATACAATGGTCTAAGATTTCTATCAATCAGACAGTATAATCATGTTTTGGGAAGCCAAGAAAATACTCCCTAGATCAAATGTCGGATCTTCTTACCAACTTTTAAATTCAACTTATATGCATGCAAGACCCCTAAATATAATTCTTACTTATAATAGTGCAAAAATGTATTTAGCCCATTTCTTCTTTAAGACAGAATCACACTCAAATGAAAGGAAAATTCTTTTTTCAACAATGATTTTCTAATCCCAGAGATAAAAAAACCCCCAATAATTTTGTAAGAGATCTGTGACATTTTTACTTATTAGAAGTTCAATATAGAAGAGAAGGGCTACTTAAACTCATTTATGCTTCTGTCACTTGAGTTTCTGATGAGGTATTAACAATTAAAGGAAAATCCTCAGGATTTAACACATAATTGCTGAATCATGTTGAAAACAAAGGTCTTATCTTAAAATAATATTTACATTTATATTTTATTTAAAAATTCATGTGTACTCTTTTCCATTTAATAATCATTTTCAAATCTACAAAAGGAGTGGGAGAAGTGATATATATACAAGCAACAGTGGAAGATGCTGGGGATACCAAGACAAAAATGAAAATCTCTATGTACAAGAAGCTTATAGTCTACTAGGTAAAAGTAACTAAAAGGAGCAGCTAGGTGGCTCAGTGGATTGGAAGCCAGGCCCAGAGACTGTCGTCCTGGCTTCAAATATGATCTCAGGTAACTTTTTAGTTATGTGACCATGGCCAAGTCACTTAACTCCCTTTACGTAGCCTTTATTACTCTTTTGCTTTGAAACTATTACACAGTATTGACTGCAAGATTGGAGGTAATGTGGTTTTTTTTTTAAGCAACTTAAGTCAAAGTAATCTGAAAAGAGAGAGTATTAACAACTAGGATGACTGGGAAAGATTGCACAGAAAAGCTGTTACCTGAACTGTTTCTGCAAGATAGAAATACCTTCCAGGCATTTATTATATTCTGAGGCAAGAGTCAGAATTTTCAAGATCACAAGGACATAGACTGAGATCTGAAAGGAACCTCGGATACTAGCCAGTCCCATACTCTCATTTTTCAGATGAGTAGGTGATGCTCAGAGTCCTATAGAGAATAAGTAACAGATGTAGGAACTGAAGCCTGGTCCTCTGATGCTCTTTTCCCTGTAAAATGTTGCCTCTAGGAATAAACTAGTATTCCATTTTGGCCAGAATGTAGAGCACATGAAAGAGAACAATGTGAAATAAAAGTTAGAGCCAGATTATGGAAGACACCTTGAAAACCAACTAAGAGGCAGGTAGGTGGCCCACTGGGATAGTCAATGAATCAAACAAATAATAAACATTTTTTAAATGCATACTATGTTCTTGAGTTCAAATCTAACCTCAGACACTTACTAGTTGGGTGACCTTGGGCAAGTCAATTAACCAGTTTGCTTCAATTTCCTCATCCATAAAATGGGGATATTAATAGGACTCAAATCCTAATCTCATTATGAAGACCATATGATACAATAATTAAGTGCTTAGCACAGTGCATAGCGCATAGTAAGTATTATGTAAATATTAGCTATAATAATTGTAATTATTACTAAGATTGATTATGATAGACTCATGAGATTTGATGAGCCCAGGAGAAAGCATGTAGATAAAGAAAGCAGAACTTTTTTTTCTATTTCTATTTGCTCTCTCCATAATCTCCTATGTTGACAAAAAGGGAAAATGACAAATGCTGGGAGGGCTGTGGGAAAATAGATATGGTAGCATACTTTTCAGTAGCCTATGAAATGGTCCAGAAAGCAAATCGAAAGTGTGCCTTAAAAATTTTTAGCAGCATATACATTTTAATGGAATGATATTCTACTTGCTTCAAACCCCAAAGAGATAAAGAAAGAGGAAAAGGACTTATATGGACAACTATTTATGGCAACTTCTTATGGTGGCAAAGATTTGGAAATGGAGAAAGTGCCCATTAAATTGGGGTATTACTAAAAAAGTTATACTTAGAATACTACTAAAATGATGAATGGAATTGTTTCATAGAAATCTAGAAAAACTTGAATTAAGTGATGCAGAAGAAAGTGAGCAGAACCCACAGAACAATTTATATATAACAAAATTCTAATGGCAATTTTATAAGACTTAGGAAATCTGATTAAGGCAAGCAACCACCATTATAGATGTCTCAAGAAGAATATTCTACCCACATCCTGACAGAGTTAATGGACATTGTTGGATTCACAGTTCAGATGGATTCAGAGTATGGCACTTTTTAGTGAGAATAAACCACTGATAAGAGAACATAATCTGAATAGCATAGATTTGCATAGTGCTTTATGCCTCACAACAAATTCTCAGGATAAGCATGTAAGATACTATCATTGCCATTTTACAGATGGAGAAATAGGTTGTGATACTGAATTTGCCTCATATTAAGCAAATAATAGAAGTGATTTGGAACCCAGTTCTTCTGACTCCAATTCGAATGTTCTCTGTACACTATTCAATGTTGCCTTTTTGAGTGGTACATAATAAATTTTAACTCTTTTATTTGGTCAGCAGTATGTAGGCTTCTAAAAGTGAACAACATTAGAGGCAGCAAGGTGATACAGTGGAAAAGAGCACTAGGCTTAGACAGACACTTCCTTCCTATGTAATCAGGTTTAAGTCAGTATCCACCCTCCCCATCCCATTTGCCTAGTCTTTGCCCTTCTGTCTTAGAATTTGCATCAAGATGGAAAGTAAGGGTTAAAAAAAATTGAACAATATCTTGCTCAGTGGAAGCTATAAATAAATTGCTTTAAATTTATCTCCTGATAATATTCAGTTAAAATCCTAAAATGATGTCCAGTAAATTTCTTTCAAATGTTGATTTATTCACATTTTCTGAACAGAGCTAAAACATATCAGTGGGACAGCAATTTATTTAGCATCTTATCATGTTTAAGATATCCTAAGATGGGATTCCAATCTTATCAATCAGGGTCAGTCAAATAATAGCTCTCTTAGCTGTTATTTGCAGTTAGCAGACTTACTATACTTGTGATAAGTTTCATTTCTGCCTCTATGTGAATATATTTTAAAATATAAAATGGCCAGGTGTCTTGATCCTTTATTGATAATTCAATATCTCATTACTTTCTGTTCAAATTTGAACAGCAATTCATTAGATTTATAAGTTAGCAAATCATAGTAGAAAGAATATTGGGTATAGCATCAAAAACTCTTAAGTTCAAATCCTGACTCTTTCTACATAACCATTGGCAAGTCACTTGACTTCTTTGCCATTCAATTTCTTGCTTGTAGAATGAGGGTTTGGACTATATGCCCTCAAAGTCTTTCTGAGCTCCAAATATACAATCCTAGGAAACCAAGACTGAATGGATATTTAAGCATGGTTCAATGCCATTTTGTCCCAATTTTAAAACAACGGAAGCAATAACTTGATTTTATAGTCAGAGCCTATATTCTTAACTTTGGCCAACTAATTGACTTAAAAATCAATTATACTATCTATAAGAAGACCTGGGTTACATAGTAATTGTTTGGGAAAAGCCATATTCCTAAATGAAAATTCAGAAAGCATCTCTGTGGATGGTAAGTAATAGTATCATTCTGTCATAGGAAAAAACTTCACTGTAGGAACCCTTTATCAAATATAAACTATCATTAATTTAGATTAATGTCTAAAAAATCAAAATTATGTGGATTTAACTAAGGGCACAACATAAAAAGGCTTGAAAGGGAAGTAGATTTTTCATGAAATGCTTTATTGACCTGATTTGGTGCTTCTCTAAACTTAAAATTCCGTATTTTTACAATGATCAAAATAAATCTAGGTATAAACTTTTTTTACTAATTATTCAAAATAAAATAGTAATATGACAACAAACGTCAATACAAAGCAAAAGTATTTTGGGGAGACAATATTTCCTTTTCAATAGGTACTAATCCAAAAACAGTTTGACAATTATTAATAAAATTTGTGTTGTTTTCATTTTGACTTAAATTTAGCATGCTGAGTTTGCACATTTTGTACAATGAAAAATAATAAAAAATTTCACTAGCTAGGACTTTTGACTTATAATATAAAAGGCTGAATATTTTTAAGCAAGGCTTTTTAAATTCTACTAGCCAATACATAGATAAATGATTGAAAGCATTACCCAAAAGGCCAGCATCCGTTTCTATAGTACTGGTGTCTTAGTAACAAGAAAGGATAACTGCAAATGCCTTTATTAATATTAATGAACTTCATGCTGCAATATAATAAGGCTTTTCACAAGAACTAAAAAGGATAAATACTCAGCTAATGCCTTAAATATAAAGCATTAATGAACAAAGTCTTTTATCAATCAGGAAAAGTCCAAAAATAGCTAAAAAGTAATTTCCCAGACCATACAAATATTTAAGTACCAGTGAGGCAAAAAAAAAAAAATCACTCTTTTAGGAAATCTAAGAGAATGCTTATCTGAAGGAAATTCATGTATGTTGTTTTTCCTCTGTAGTAAAATTTTAAAGAAATTTTTACAATATATAAGCTTGTTGCAACATGTTTTCAAACATTAAAGCAGAGCACTTTCAAACTGTATGCATAATAATTTCTTAACACTAACATTTGCCTGCAGTATGTAGCAAGCTGCAAAGTATGGCAAATAATCAGAATGGCAACATATCCAAATAAAGGTCACATGAATAATTTAATTAGTATTTGTGATTATTATGTATAATAACCAAAGTGAATAAGAAAATGGCTATAAATTAAAGTGATCTTTAAAATATTGAAATACTAAAATTTAACAAAAATTTAAACATATTTATTCATTTTAGAAACAGTGATTAGCTACCTTGGTTGTTCACACAAAGCATTTCATCTTTCACCGAAGGGCCATTTTCTCTGGCTGTCCCCCATGCCTGGAATTTTCTCCCTCCTCATTTTAGTTTCCTGGCTTTACTAGCTTTCTTTAAGTTCCCAGTAAAATCCCACATTTTACCGAAAGACTTTGCTCATCCTTCTTAATGCTAGTGCCTTCCTTCTGTTGATTACATCCAATTCATCTTACACATAGCTTATATTTAATTGTATGTTGTCTCTCTTATTAGACTGAAATCTTTGTTATCTTTTCCTTGTATATGCCAAGCTTTTAGTACAGGGCCTGGCACACAGTAGGTAATTAAGAAACATTTATTATCTGACTGATTTTCTAGAGAAAAAAGGAGTAGGAAAAGAACCCAGTCAATAGTTTCAGTCATTTCTTCCTTATAACATCTTTATATCCATGTAGTTTTAATACTAAAGTAACATTTTTGAGCTTAATATTTTATAAAATTTTGAATTAAAATGTATGTGAAAACCTAAATAAATCAGACACACAATGTTTTGGAGGGGGAGGAACCAGGTAAACTCTATAGGATTTAAATTGCCCTTTAATGGGATATTTCCATTTTTGTGAAGATCTAATGAGATAATACTTGTAAAGAACTTGGTACATTTAGTATTATCCTTAATTAAGTGATTATGTCCTTCCTTTCTTCACCTCCTTGGCTCTGGAGGTGAATCTCCTGTCTGAGGCATTCCAACTATATGTAGTCATCCTCTCTTTGGGTCCGTCTGCTCACATTCCCTAGATAGTCATCATTTCTTCTATTGATGAAGGAATCATAGGGGGTTTGATTTGACCATGCCAAACTGTTGTCATGGCCAATGGCCCGATTCTTATTCAGCTCTAAGATAACTGGTAATCAATGTAGTGACTGGAAAGGTTAAGGCTTTCCATCCCTGTTTCCCATTTTCTCAATGTTACTTGAATGATTCAAATCACCCAATACCAAATACTGGAGGAAGATAGGCTATCACTTTCCTAATATTAAAGTAGAAAGGAATTCTGTAACCACCATCTCCTGCTATAACAGGCCTGAAAAGGCCTGCTATAACTGGCATGACCAGTCAAGAAAACCAATGGCACTTGGTGTTTGACTACTGACTATATGGAATTGCATAAGGCCATAGACTAGAGATGTGACTGTTGTCTCCAATATGGTGAATAATAATGAGGGGATGGACACTAAATGAGGAGAGTAGTATGTGGTAGTGGACTTAGCAACTGCATTTTTTTTTACTTTTCCTCAAGATCACAGAAGAGGACCAAGTCAATTTGCTTTCACTTGGCAAGGAAGGCAGTATACCTTTACTATCATATCCCAAGAGTACTTCAATAGTTCTACAATTTGTCACCAATAGGTGAAAATAGTTTGGATAGCCTCCAATTACCCCTTGCCTGCTGGAGTTAAAACCCTACAGTATAAATAATGGGCTAATCATCTAAATGGAATAAGAGGTGTAGAAAGCAAAGATTGAAAGGTAATGGCTAGGATATAAAGATCTGGAGACCTACCAAGAAAATCCTTAGGGGACCAATGAGCTAGAATTCAGTGTGATATACATTGCCCAATAAAGGACAAACTGTTACTTAGGATATCTCCCCAGAAGCAAAAAAAAAGTGACCCAAGAATTGATAGAAATATAGCTGTATAACTCTCAGGGAAATCACTTAACCTCTCTATGTATCAGTTTTCTCATCTGTATAATGATAACATCTACCTCCCAAGATTGTTATGAGGATCAGAAGATATCCTAAAGCATTTTGCAAGTCTTAAAGGATTATACAAATGTTTGCCAGCATGAAATGCTGAGTTTGAGACATAATATAGGACATTCCGTTCAAAACATCCAGTGGACAATTGGTAATGTAGGACTGGAGTTTAGGAAAGAGAATAGGACTAGGCATATAGTTCTGTGAGTGATCTCCATAATGCTGAAGAGCTAAAAAAAAGGAAGAGGGTACACAACAAAGATCTTTTAACATTATTTGTTTAATGGCCCATTTGACAGTGGTAAATAAAGCCTATTGAACCCTTTATGAATTAATGTTTTTAAATGAATAAAATAAAATACACAGAATTATAAGGGAAATATATTGAAAGATCAATTTTTTTAAGTCAAACCAGATCCCAGATAAAAGACCCCTGACTTCAACAAAGCCCAGCAACAAGAACAAGGCAAGATATGGAAGATGGATCAAGCAGAGAATGAGAGAGCATCCACACAGGCATAAGGAAAATCAAGACGAAAAGTACCAGAAAAGGCCAGAGAAAAGAGTTATCGTGGAGGAATTATAAACAGTTTTGAGTACTGCAAATACATTAAGAGGGCTAAGGACTGAGAAAAGTCCATTGGATTTGCCAGTTGCCACTGCAAGTTCCCATTGATCTTTGAAAAAAGTAGCTTTGATTGAGTGATAATGCCAGAAGCCAGAAGGTCAAGGGATTGAGAAGTGAGAGAAGTATAGATCTGAAATGTAGATTGCCACATCCAGGAGAGTTTGACTATGAAAAGGAGGAAATATATCAGACAATAATATCCAGGGTGAAGTGACAACATTTTTAAGGATAAGGGAAGATCTTCTGAGAAGGTCAGTTGATTTTCCTGTGGAGGAATGGATACAGAGAAATGATTCTCATGGTTTTTAGTCCTATTAGACAAATCAAGAATGCTCACTAAGTAGTAGGGTATAGCATCTAATTTTCAAGTCATGACCCTTAAATTGCAGTCAAGTTTCAAAAACTGGCAACACAACATCTTTACAAAGTCTTGAAAATATAACCTACTATGCTTAAATTAGCAGCTTGTTGGCTGGTAAAATTACAAGCTGGAAAAGAAGGTCTCCTAATCTAAGCCACTATCAGTTTATCTCAAGGAAAGGTCTCAGCAGAGTTTGCATAGACAGGTTAAGGCTGATGAGTATGATGGAATATAATCCATTCCCCTCAGAAGTATAGAGTAGGAGAGAAATTAATTAAAAAAAAAAAGGATAAGTTGGAAAAACAAAAAATTAACAGAATGATTTCATTATTTTCTTTGAAGTGTTGTGAATTCCAGAATGAAAAATACCTCTATTTAATCTTAAATACTTTGCAAAGTTAAATATGTGATTTTTAAAGTTATTTATGTTACTGTTCTCTTCTAGTAACCAAAACAGGTATTGACTCTTGGTAATCTAAAAAACAGATCATCCATGGTTAACATAGGATTGGCCACAGGAAACACTGAAGGTGAGAGGAGTCAAGATATTCCCAAGTGCAAGGAGAACCAATACTGGCATATACAAGGTATTAAAGACCTATTCTTTGAAGTGCTAAAAAGAAAAAAAATACTTGCTTCTGTAAGTTAAATTTCCTAAAATATCAACTACAATATTTGCTAGGATATGGATTTGTTATTAACATTATTTAATACTAAGTATAATTTTATAGTAGTAAAGAAATCACTATCATAGGGGAGGGGTTAGAATTCAAATATATAAAGCTTCTAGATGTGATGAAAAAATAAAAAGACTGGAACTGTGATTTTAATTAGTGAGGGAACTCCTTGATTATAAGAAAAAGACTTCTGTCAATGAAGGCCAGCACCATCTCTGCAATTTACAGTGTTAGAGAATTATCTCTAGCACAGAGAAGTAAAATGACTTGTCTAGAGTCACACAGCCATTGTCAAATGGGTCACTTGAATTTGTCTTGTCTTCCTGGTTCTAAGGCCAGACTTTTTATCCACTATGTTATACTAAATCTAAAAAATAGCATACTTTATTTTGAATAAATCTTAAATACCTGAATCTATAAGGTTTACTGCTAAATCCCAGAAGTAGGCAATATAAGGATTATAGGCTGTCACTTGGAAGATTTACACAGCCAATTTCTGTTGCTAGGATGGCACATTAGCTCTAATCTGATGGCAGTCTCCAAACTCACAAAGCTACTGCTACTGGCTAATATTTCCATCACTGACCTCATGTTTGACACCTATAAATGTTTTAAACAATAGGGCAAGGTAAGAGCCTTCCTTGTATATAAATGCATATTGAGCTGATAAAGTATGATACTTTCTGGACAATCAAAAGCTAATAGAAAGTGGAAAATAAAAGGTAGTAAATCCAAAATGGACTACATGAACTGGAAATAAAGTTATTTTTAGGTCATCCCATATGCACAATAGTATGAAAATCACAAGCAGTAATTTGAGTAACCTTTTTAAATTCAATATCTATTGGGCTTATCATTTAGATGGATAAATACTCTCAAGTACTCATTTTTAATGAGAGAAAATCACAAGCTTTTCAAATTATAATTTTACTTACTTTTGTTTGTATAAAGTATCTGTAAAATGTACTTTCACTAGCTCACATTTAAACATACTTTTAAGAATAAGAGCACAAAATTGAAAATTTGGCTAACTTCTGTCCCAAATTAGCTACTCTGGCAATCATTGGTCTCAATTACCAAGTTCAATCAGTCATATATACTTATCTAAAGAGAAAGAACAATTACTGATCTGAAAGTATCATTAAAATATACTAGATATGACATTAGAAAAATATCATGACAGTGTGTACTTGAATGAAATCAGAAGTATTGATATGGAATGTATTATTCATTCATGGTTTTAAAATATGCTAAATTTACAGGGATTATGGTCACTCCCAGTCATCTTCACACCATTTTCCCACTTGTCTTGGGAGTTCCACATTAACCAAACTATTCTCTTCCCACTTGGACCCTGGGCTTGTGATTGATAAGCATTTACCATAACATGCTTAGACCTGACTGCTACACTACTGGTGCTACACTCCAGCTATCTTCATGCCATGCTCCATGCTCTGACCTGGCATACTCCATTTGGCCCCTTTTAATTTGGTGAGTATTTAGCATAACTATCGTAGTCCAGGCCCACTACATCTCTGGCTTTTTTCACGTCATGCTGCCATGTATCCTGCTCTCACCACCCTCCCCTCTCCCCTTTACAACTTTTGGGAATAGAAATCAAATTCACACTCCTATTTGCTGCCTCTGCAGGAGAGAAGTTGATGTCAATCAACTGCCTTATGACTCCATTTACTATTTCTGTGACACACTGACTATACACTTCTATGGCTATCATTCCTGTTTGTGTTATTTTCCCTAGTAGAACATAAGCTCCTTGAAGACAAGGACTGTCTTGTTTTTCTGACCCATCATCCTTGGCATAGTGTCTGATCCACTCTACATAAATCTAAATATATTGTCAAATGAAATAACTCATCTGAAACAATAGAATAACTGCCAGGGAGACAAAGAATTGCCGAGTATTTGATACGGTTGATGTGAAAAGTGTTTAAGTCTCGTTAAAATACATACATTCAGAGTGTCCAAGTTTATTATGGTAACACATAAGCCGTGTGTTAGTTGTAGGTAGATTTTAGTACAATAAAAATTTTAAGACTGCAGAAGTTATGTGTTTTAAGAGAGAGTCATGTAATAAAGAAATGTCTGACCCTAAAAAGAGATGGTTCAAATCAAATAAAGAGTGAGGGGTAACTGATAGGAAAACCTGGGTATTTCACTGTATCCATACAACAGTAAAAGACCTAGAGGAAAAGTCCCTGCATATTGGGTAGATGCCCCCATTGAAGGCTTACAAACACACAAGGACAAGACTCACAAAGAAGTTGCCATCAGTATTATTAAGGCAATGTTTGGGCATTAACAAGATCACAGACTTACTGAATCATTTAAGTAATGCATCACAAATTATAAACAGATTCCAACAAAAAAGTGAGATAAAAGTATAAATCTCTTATTAGCTTAGAGAGGGGGTTGAAGGTAGGAGGGAGAAAATTTAGTACTCAAATTTTTTTTAAAATGATTGTCTAAAATGTTTTTTATGTAATTTGGAAAAATAATATATTAAAATTTAACTCATTTTAATATATTTAAGAAATGAGACCTTTATCAGAGAAACTTGCAGTAAAGAAATTTGCAATTACTAACTTTTCATTTCCCTATATCTAATTTCTTTATATTACATATTATATATAGCTATATATAATAAAATAAAGATCCAATAAGAACTTTAAAAAATGTAATTTGAATGAATAATCACTTATCGAAGGTCTTCTAGAAGAAGGCACGAAAGATGAGTATAGTGGGGTAGTAGAGATTTGGCCTTGGAGACATGAAGACCTTCCCCATATTCAACTCCACTATTAAAAGGGCTTTTGTGTCTCTTTCAAGTGAAATAATTTGCCCCATTCTACCTGAGTGTGACATTCTTTCTCACCCCTTAATTTTTTTTAGATATCATCCAACATAGCTAATTAACCCCCATACCCTGTCTATGTATCCCCTTCCTATTGCCCTAATAATGAAAAAGTTCTTAGGAGTTATAAGTGTCTTCTTTCCATATATGAATATAAACAATTTAATCTTATTGAATCCCTTATGATTTCTCTTTCTTTTTACCTTCTTATGCTTCTCTTAATCCTGTGTTTGAATGTAAAATTTTTCTATTCAGCATTGTCTTTTAAATCAGGAATGTCTAAAAATCATTGATTTCAATGAGTATCCATTTTACCTTCTGAAGGATTATACTTAATATTGCCGGGTGGAGGATTTTTTGTAATAATCCTAGCTCCATTTCCCTCCAGAATATCACATTCTAGGCTTTTGGATCCTTTAATGGAGAAGGAGCTAGATTTCCTATTATTCTATGGCTCCAAAATATCTGAATTGTTTCCTTTTGGATGTTTGGAATATTTTCTTCTTGAATTTAGAGCTCTGAAATTTGGCTATAATATTCTTGGAAGTCTTAATTTTGGGATCTTTTAGGAGGTGATCTATTGATTCTTTTTGATTTCTATTTTACCCTCGGGTTCTAGAATATCAGAGCAATTTTCCTTGATAATTCCTTGAAAGATGATCTCTAGGATCCTTATAAAAACTCATGGCTTTCAGGTAGTCCAACAATTCTTAAATTGCCCAGGATCTATTTTCTAGGCTAAATGTTTTAATAAGATATTATACATTTTTCCTATTTTTTTTGTTCTTTTAATTTGTTGTTGTTTCTTGATGATTCATAGTTTCATTAGCTTCTACTTGCCCAATTCTAATTTTTAAATCATTTTCTTCAGTGAATTTTTGTGCCTCCTTTTCGATCTGGCCTATTCTACATTTAAATTTTTCTGCATTGTAGAGTTTTTTTTCATCAGAGGATTCTTATACCTCCTTTATCATTTGGCCTATTCCATTTTAAAAGGTGTTATTTTCTTCAGTATTTTTCTTAGCCTTCTTTACCAAGCTGCCAATGATTTTCTTGTACCACCCTCATTTCTTTGCTTCATTTTCTCTCTATTTCTCTTACTTGTTTTTAAAAAACCCTTTTTTGAGTTCTTAAAGAAATTCTCTTTTTGGGCCTGAGACCAATTCACATTTTTCTCTGAGGCTTTGTATGTAAGAATATCAACTATGTCTTCTTCTGAGTTTGAATTTTGCTCTTCCCTGTCATCATCATAACATTCAATGGTCAGGTTCTTTTTGTTGTTATTTGCTCATTACCTCCAACCTCTTTCTTAACTTTTATCTTTAAAAATCCTGTTAAAGTTGGACTCCATTCTTGGAGTACAGGGGGTACTCTATGAAGCTTTGGATATTTATTCAGTAGCTTTCAGGGCTAATTATAGTCCTGTATTTAAGGTGGCATGATCTAAGGGAAGTTATGTTTACTACTCTCCTGGCCTGTGCTCTGGTTGGTGAGCAATTACAAGCACTAGTTTCCTTCCATAAAATTGTGTAGCTGAATGTGTGTGTTAGTGTTCCTCATTGCCTGGGACTGTGATCTGGATGTATTTGAACTATAAAAACAAGTCCTACACCTAGTAAGGAAACCCCTGTAATCTCCTCCTGACCAGTTGTTCAACTCCGTTACTGGTTGTGGGCTAAGAGCTCCAGAAGGCATTGCTGCCAATTCAGGTGTACCCAAGGCCTGCCACTGCCTTGTTAAGGTGGGACCTGCTCTTGTGAGACCTAAGCTGGAATGCTCCACTTTCATTCCATTATGACAAACCTTTCTTACCTACCTCTAAAGTTGTTATGGTACTGAAAATTATTTTACCCCATTCCTTTTGTGGATTCTGCTGCTCCAGAATTCATATTGAGGTATAATTTTAGTTGATTAGTGGGAATTTGGAGAGTTTGAATGAACCCCTGCCTCTTCTCTGTTATTTTGGCCCCACCCTAAATCAAGCAACTCTTTAAAACTGTAAGTTGCTGAGCAAATAAAAATCTAAACTGTCCAAGGTAATTTTCTTTCCAAGAGTTCCTTATATCAATGAAATCACAGGTCCAGTTCTACGCACTACTCTTGTGGAGAAGAACTATTCAAAGTTTTGTAAGTATATGAAAGGTATTGTAAAATAAGCTTAGGATATGATAAGCTCAAAAGGATGTTGTCAAGTCCTATAAGAGATATGAGGAAAGAACAGATAATATTCCATTTTAATGATTTAGGTTAGTCTTAAGAGTTGGCCTCAAGTTAGGACCCTAGAGAAGAGTCGAATAGATAGGAAAGTGGAAGAGTATTGAACTTATCTCTCTTGTCATTAAACACTACAAAACATTCACTTGACCATGCCATCTCCCTCCTATTATCCTATATCTCGTCTCCCATTCACAGCTAAGTTCCTAGAAAAGACCATCTACTTGCTGTCTCCACTTTCTATTTCCACATTCTTGTCAATAATGGCAATCTGGCTTGAAACCCACCCACTTGATTAAAATTGATTTCTCTAAAGTTATAAATGGTACCCAAATTGCTGTTACCAAAAACCTTTTTTCAGACTATATACTACTCAATTTTTCTGTAACTTTTGACACTATTGATCACCTTCTCCCATTCCTAGTCTTGGGAAATACCATGCACTCTAATTCTCCACCTACCTGATTGTTCTTTACTACAATCACCATCCTGCTACTATCCCCCTCCAGGGTTATGTCATGGACCTTCTTCTCATCCCTCTACATTCTCTCCTTTGGTGATCTCATCAATTCCCATGGATTCAATTATCTTCTATGTCCACATGATTCCATGTGGCTGGATCAACAAAATTTTAATTGTCATATTATTTCCTATAATGCCTGATACCTATAGTTCCATATACTTGGTAACAATGTATACAAGGGTATAGTTGTTATTTAGCATTTCTGCAAGTGAAAGTGATAACCTTCTATAAAGATAAAAGAGTGGAGGTTGTTTACTATAGAATATACACGAATAGGTTCTTTTTTCCTGCACATTGAAATCCTGGAGAAAATTCCCCACCCCTACCCCTATCCAGGTCAGACTCCAAGAGGAGAAACTGTAACTCTTTAAAGTGAAGACAATACTATCCTTAAGAGCTAAACCCAAGACTGTTTCCTTTTGATGCTGGTCAAGTTATACTGATTGTTTTCTGTTTACTTATACAATTTTCACTAGTCTACCTTAAATTCCTAAACTATTGCAGGGAAAAAATTCTGCTTCTTTTCAAAATTGGGAAAATTCTTGGCTAGGCTCAGTCCAAGAAAAGAAATCTTTTAGCATCTTTATTCTTCTATATAATGCACATCACATACTGTATGTGACAAAGTCAAGAAAGATGAGTCCCTGATTCCCATTCATCCTATTCAACCAATTACTTGTCTTAGAATTCCTAAAACCTAGGAGAAAAGGAATTATCTTTCACATATCAGAAATGAACTACAGCATTTAAAAGAAAAACTTATGAGACACACTTTTAGGGGGATCTGAGTTACTATGTTATCTGTACCCCTGTTCCCATAGCTGTTCTGGGTAAGAGAAGTCTTCTGAGCTGACTAGTCACTTAGTTGAAAACCATTTTCAATACTTCTGAGACCTCTGTTGAGTAACCACACACTTTCCACCAGACCCTTGGGAAATTTCTGCTTTAATTCTTCCAATAGTCTTTTTCATCCAATAATGATGCCTTGTAGAGACTGATGAATATGATATAAAATAAACAGGTTGATGATATACAATAAATGGGAGAATCTAATCTTATTTACTTTTATATTATTTATTAATTTATTACACAAAATTTGTCACATATAATGTTATATAGAAATTCATTTACAACTAGTTATAATTATATTTTATTTTTTCAAACCTCACAAGTAATTGATAATATAGAAGGAGAATAGAACTCTAAAATACCCCAAAATTGAGTCTTAATTTTCCTTTTGAATGCCATTCCCACACTTTTAACTGATTACTGGATATCTCTGCCTAGATGGTCTGTAGTCATCTCAAACTTAACATAACCAAAAGAGATCTTTATGTTCCTCCAAAAAACAAAATCTCTCCCCCAAATTTCTCTCTTTTTGTAGATGGTACCCATCAACACCATCCCCTTTACCCTTCATGTAGCTTTCACTAAAAAGTCAAGATGTCTTGCTACTGCTATTATTATTCATGACATTTTATTTCTAACTTCTGTGATTTTGCAAAGGTGGCTGCCCAATGATTTGATGTACTCCTTTTTTTAAGTCAAGGTTCAGGCTTGGTTAATTAAAAAAAAATATTTCAAAAGTAAAAAAAAAAAAAAGATGCAAAAAAGTATTTAGAAAAAATTTTATTCTAATAGCAAAGATTGAACATATTTTGCTATATGCCATAAACTTTAAACTCTACAACAGTATTTTTCCCTTGAAGTAGTTCTTATATTCTTTTGATGCTGGCAAGGAGGTACTCTCAAATATACCACATAATTTTTTTAAACCAAGTAAAATAAACTCACATTTTCTTTTTTTTAATTTTATTTTTTAATTCTGCACTTTAAAAAACATCAGAAGAAAAATCAGCACTTCTGGGTATGAAGAAAAACAGGAAAAAAGATAATTGTATGTGAAACTGTATACAATATATACAACTTGTTTTTTTAAAGGTACACAACAGCTGTCTTTTTGTATTTACTTATAAAATTCCTTCTTTTCTGTACTGTGAATTTTTCTGAAATTCTATAATGTTCCTATATTTTTTCTTTGTGCAATAATAAACTAACTACTATCTTTCCCTTGAATCCTCTTCCCCCCCCCCCCCCCATAGAGTGAATTTGCATATTTTCAATGATTCTTCCTCACAATGGTGAGAAATTCATAGTTATGAAACATTAAGTTTTTAACCCCTTTGGAAGATTTAAGAATGGTAATCAAACAGTAAGATAGCCCTAACAACTGTACTTAAAAGCTAACTACTGTGTATGATATCAGTCTCTAGGTTCATCCCACTGGGAAACAAACAAATAGTTTGATGCAAACTAGACTTTAGGCAAGTGCTTTTCAAAGAAGTTTTGAAAACAGGTCTGATAGGATAAAAGGAAATAATGGCTCAAGATAAGATGGGAAACAGTTGAGAATTCTATTTATAAAATTTCAAATGATTCTAGTGAAGAAAAGAGGGAGCTATTTAAAAAGATCAATGTTTTGGCAAAAGCTCGGCTGCCATAAAAAATAAAGTTTAACCAAAAAAAGGCATATCTAGTGNAATAATAAACTAACTACTATCTTTCCCTTGAATCCTCTTCCCCCCCCACCCCCCATAGAGTGAATTTGCATATTTTCAATGATTCTTCCTCACAATGGTGAGAAATTCATAGTTATGAAACATTAAGTTTTTGACCCCTTTGGAAGATTTAAGAATGGTAATCAAACAGTAAGATAGCCCTAACAACTGTACTTAAAAGCTAACTACTGTGTATGATATCAGTCTCTAGGTTCATCCCACTGGGAAACAAACAAATAGTTTGATGCAAACTAGACTTTAGGCAAGTGCTTTTCAAAGAAGTTTTGAAAACAGGTCTGATAGGATAAAAAGAAATAATGGCTCAAGATAAGATGGGAAACAGTTGAGAATTCTATTTATAAAATTTCAAATGATTCTAGTGAAGAAAAGAGGGAGCTATTTAAAAAGATCAATGTTTTGGCAAAAGCTCGGCTGCCATAAAAAATAAAGTTTAACCAAAAAAAGGCATATCTAGTGAGCTTAGATTTTTAAAAGATATATTCACAGTGATGATAACCAGGTTTATGATAACAATAATAATGTGCCTGTAAAATCCAAACCATCATACATGAAGAAGCAAAGTAGGGAAATGCCATCCAAAGTATTGTAGAATGAAGGCATTCCATGAGCACTGAAACAATTATTAATAGAGGATTCACTAGATTCCTGAAACACTGGCAAATTGGGCTTCCTCCAAATTTAAAAGCATATTCAAGATAGAATAAGGGTTATAGACTGACCATATTTAAACTATATTTTAAACCATATTAAAACCACATATTTAAAAAAAATGATTATTAGCGTAACATAGAGAAGAGTGGTGTTTCATATTCTTATATTGCAAGAAAGTTAAGACATCCCAGAACAAATCAAAATGATACTTTAAACCTTACAACTGTTTCAAGGGAGTGGTGACCATCAGTGTGGGATAACTATAAACATGCATGATTATTTTCATCATGTACCAGCATAAGATCATAACAAAATTCAAATATTTTAGAACTTATAAATAAGGGCTCCATATTCCTTTTTATCAATACCTCATTTCCAAGTCACACATATTGCAGACCAAATCAATACAGCCATAAGAAATAACTTGATCCCCAAATCTAGATTAGAGAGGAGTTACTAAAAACTTGAAGAGGCAAAACTTGAGGAACTGAGGGCAGCTCAGTGGTTCAGTGGATTGAGAACCAGGGCAAGATTGGGGAGGTTCAGGGTTGAAATCTGGCCTTGAACACTTTCTAGCTGTGTGACTCTGGACAATTCACTTATCTCCTAATATTGCCTAGCCCTTACTTCTCTCTTATGCCTTGGAACCCATATTGATTCTAAGACAGAAAGTAAGGGTTTAAAAAAAAGTTGAGGAACTTAAAATCACTGAAATTTAGTCTTGAGGAATCCCACCTACCAACAAAATGGATAAACAGAAATGATACCAATATCCCAAATGGCACTAAAAAGTCAATAGACATACTTAGTCTAGAATTCTGAAAAGCTATGGGTGAACTTAAAAGCATAAACCAAAGTAACAGAATGACTATTCCATGTCGGTTTAATTTTTAAAAACTGTCATTTGATGTTACCATCACAAATGAGCACATTTCCCCCACAATGTTTTCTAGAAAGCGTAAAACTGTTTTGGGACTTGCACACTACAGTATTGGTGATGGAGAAAGTCAGGGTAAGAGTCACAGGAAGAAAGAATTATCAAGGAATACTCTTAAGGCTAAGTGAAACTTCCTATATGTATTATCACTTTCACAAAAGTGTGAACTCCCAAAGAGCACAAGAGTCCCTACCTGTTTGCTTTTCTATTTGTATTTCCAGTGCTTAATAGTTTGTACCTAGTGAGCTCTTAAATGGTTTTTCATTCATTTCATTCATTTATCTACAAAAGGCAGTGGGGTTGGAAAAAAATTGATAATTGTTGGTTTAAACTCTCTACTTTAGGACCTAAAATACAAAGAAAGTATTCTGCCAGCTTCCCCTAAAATCCAAGAATAAATTCTCCATCTTTCTTCAAGAAGGCATAAAATATCTACTATCAGTAATCTCTCCAAACATAAGCCACTTAAGTCCTTATGTAACATATATGAAGCATTCACAGCTTGCATTGCTAAAAAAAACTATAAATGTTTACAAGAAAACAACATATTGGTTGAGGAGCAAAATGGTATGTAAGACTATCCCAGGAATATAATTATTACCAATTTCAAAATTATAGAAAAATTATAGAATTATAGAACACCCCAAAGCTTCAAAGTAGTTACATTATCAGTTACAAAAAAGTCTTTAACTCAATTGTGTACTTATGGCCTATTTCTGTACTACAAATAGATAAAGCAAACCCAAGCATGGTAAGAACAATAGACCACAAGGAAAATGGTTCTCTAAAACATGCCATCCAGTCAATAGCATTTGTTAAGTGCCTGCTATGAGATAGGCAATGATAACATTAAGAGCAATTCATATAGAAATGACATTTCCAGAGAGACAGGCTAAGTCCATTATGATTCTGCCAATTCTTAAACATATATAATCTCTACTGAAAAAGAACTAAGTATAGCTTTTAAATTAAGGAGGTAGTTGAACAAAGTTTCATTGATCACCTGATGTACATGGATCACATTGAGCTATATTGCCACAGTGTTACTAAATGGAAAGAGGTGTTATAGATAAAGAATATCTCAATTCATCAAGGTATAGGACAAAGACTCTCATAATTCCCTGAGCACAAGTTAGAGGAATGGGGTTCTAAAAACAAGCTTAGTTAAAGAATGTAGATCTATATGAATTTAGGAGGTAATCTCCTGAGTTCCGTCCAATGCCCTATTCTTTTTTTTTTTTTTTGACAGTTAAAAAAAAATTAAGACATTGATGGCACTTTATTCAAATTTGCAAATGGCATCAATCTTGGAAGCAAAATGATTGTAAATCATAATCTGGATCCAAAACTACCTCAATAGACAAATGATGAGATGAACTTGAGATGAAATTATATAATGATTTATGAAAAGTTCCACATTTAGGTTCAAAATTTTAACTGCAGAAGTAGAAGATGGAAAAAAATAGCTTAACACTTTGTGTTGAAAAGCCTCAAGGTTTTAATTAAAAATATTTTAATAATATGTCAAGTTAGAAGTAACCTTCAAAAATTATTAAATCTTAAGCAACATCATTAGATACACAGTATTCTAAAAAAGGAAGTACTCTATCTGGGCTAGTATACGTAAATATACGCAATATTATTCTGGATGCCACATTTTCAGGGTTGGAAGTATTATAAAATAGAAGGGCAACCAGGATGAAATGGAGAAATCAAGATTATAAGGGGTTGCCATAAAAAGTATTAGGATTAGAATTGTTCCAGGTAACTCCAGAGGAAAGGATTTGAACTACAATGGATAGCAGTTATAGAGAGCCAGATTTTTGATCAGTATGGAAAAGATCTAACAATTAAAATAGTCCAAAAATTAAACAAACTGCCTCACAGAAGTGTATTCTCCATCACTGAAAATGTTGAGATAGAGGTTGGAAACCATTTTAGGGCATGTCATAGAAGACACGTATGTACTTAGCAGCATATAGGACTTTGAATGATCCTTCCAATGCTGATATTTGGTAATAATAGAAAAGCTGTGTGGCATAATGCAAAGGAAATCTGTACTGTATTACTTTGTATATATTTTGTACTTATCTTACATGGACTTGAAGTCAGAAGACTTGGGTTGGAGTCCCAGCACTGACAATTATCATGTGACCTTAGACAAGTCACTTAACTTCTCTGAGAATCAATTTCCTAATCTGTAAAACAGGGAAAATAATAATTTACACTACCTACCTCTCAGGGATGTTGGAAGGAAAGCACTTTGTAAACTGTAAAATGTCATATAAATGTGATCTAGTCTTCTTGTCAATGCTACTTTCATTACCTAAGTAGTGACTCTTAGCTCATGTGAATCTTTTTTTTACCTTATTCAAGCTACCTTTATTTTTATTTGTTTCACTCTCCTCTCCCCCATGCCGTTGTCCTTCCTGTTAATTTCTGAGATTCCAAAGCCGTGGATATAAAATATTAGCAGCACTATATGATTCATAAATACTAATAAAATGTTTGGATTAGCAAAAGTTACTCCTTCTTACCTCCCAAGTAATAGAATTTATTTTCCTCTGGGGTTCTATGTTTGACATTATAAATTTATTTAACATTATAAATATTGCTAAGTTAGAATAAAATCCTCTTTGACACTGCTTCAAGTGACTCACTACATGCATTCAAGTCACTATTTTCCTTCTTGTAAATCTTTCTCCAAACCCATTTACTGGTAATAAAAATTATTTTATGATATAAATAGTAATGTCAATTATAATTAGTACTTGTCTAGGATTATGAGCCCTTAGAGCAATCAGCTGGTCATCAGAGAAATCAAACAATCATGCCTTGGAAAAGAGAACTGATTCATCCACCTTTGTATAAAAGTTCTGTTAAGGTTTGATGTAAATCTTTCATTGATGTAAATCTTTCAGTGTACATAGAAATAAGCCAAATTCATGGCATAACCTATAAGAGAAAAATATTTGTTGTTGACAAGCTCTTTTCATTAAGTAGAAAAAACCCAGTGAAAATGTGTTTTTGTTTTATTGAATAACCTGTATCTGAAGAAGCTACATTCATTCAATCTGCAACCACTGACCACTATTACTATCCCTTCAGAGTACAGGGTGCTTTGGAGGTATAAAAGGAGTAAAAGTCAGAGTCCCCAGTCTTAAGTAATTTACAGTAGAGTATGAGAAATGAAAACAGAGACATACTAGAGAATAATTACAAGGGAATATGAAGATATGCTAGATATTTGGAAAACTCATATAAGGAAAAAGATAAGCATAGGGATGGTAATGAAAAGTTTCTTAGAAATGAGTTGTGATTCAAATCTTATGTAGAAACTAGAAAATCACAGATTTATAGTTAGTCAGAAGAGACCCTGGAGTTCATCTATTTGAGTTTTTTCATTTTATATAGAAAGAAGCTAAGGTCAGGAGAGGTTAAAAGTGACATGCTTGTGACCAAATAAATAGGAAGAAAAAGAAATGGAATTTGAACTCCAGAGGAAGTATTCTTTCTACTTCAGCAATAATATGAGTATTTCATCATAATTAAATGATTAAATACACAAATACTGGAATAGTCAGGAAGAAGGTAACTTCCCTTAATTTTTATATATACTTGTGGAATTTAACTTTATTATATTTGGCTTTGATGAGAGGTAATAGTTCTTATGCTAATTTTTTAACTTTAAATTCTTTTTATTTTTGTTGATGTCATACTTTATTATATTTCATTTTATATATTAGAAACTAGAGTAATATATAGTTTGCCCAAAGGATAAAAAATTCATTGTTTTCTTTATCCTTCTGAACTGCTTCTAAATAAATTCAAGGTTGAAAGTAAACAAGTTCATTTTCTATTAAACATCTGAGTTTAAGATTTTTAGAACTATTTGAAAAATCAAATGCACAATCTATGTTTGCTTTAAAAAATATACCACTTATGACAAAAATACCTGGTAAATTAAAGTGATTATACTTTTCATTAAGTTTATAAAAAGAAACATTAAAATTCAAGAATTAAGTTAAATTTTTAAAAAACGAGAAAAATCCATTAACCTTAAAAATCAATTCATAAATCTGAATATAGCTGATAATCACCTTGTGGTTGGAAGTAGGGAAAAGAAGGTTTTGATCAACATTTCAGAAAAAATAAAGTTAGGGGACCATCACTAGCAGCAAAGAGTCCTAAGAGTCATATATCTGAGAACCAATTTTGTTCCCACAGGCTTGCCACTTGTGCCAACAGAAAAAAGCTGAATTTTGTGAAGCAGTGAGTAAGTCAATTTTCCTCATTCCCCCTTATAAGTCAATCAACAAAATGGTTGTAATTTTATAAATTACTTTTTTGGGATTAGTTCTGGAGACTGACAGATATGTTGATCTGAGACACTATGTTGTCTAAACAGACCTCCAAAAGAAGACAAAAATGAAAGGAAATGTATTTCTTAAGCTTTCTTAATAATTTACATTAAAAAGCCAGGGATAGTACAAGTCTATAATCCCTGCTACTAGGAGGCTTGAAGCTAGAGGATATCTTGAACTTTGGCACTAATTTGGTGCCCCTGCCCCCAAACCAAGGGTATCCATACTAAGTTTGACATTAATTTGGTGCCCCTGCCCCCAAACAGAGGGTCAATCTGATGGTTTCCCATGGATGGAGGAACTGGCCCAGGTTAGAAATGGAGAAGATCAAAGCTCATGTGCCAATCAGACTGCAACTGGCTGATGAATGACTTTTGAACTTCTGGCCTGGAGAGTAGGGATATGAATCTTTTAAATAAACAAATGAACAAATCATTTCAATAGAATATAAGCTCCTTTAGAGCACAGTCTATTTCATTACTTTTATTTGTGATTAAGATACAACAAGCTTACAGATAAGTGTAAAAAGAGAATGTAGTCAAAATAAAAAAAAAGAGATGGAATAGCTTGCATATGACATCTCATAAAGGCCAAGTACAGCTGGCATTATAGAGGGCAGAAACAGAAGTTTCAGATTGAAGAGGACTTTAAAGTCCAAACAGTGGTGCTTGTATTATATCCTAAAACAACAGAGAGCCACAGAAGCTTTCAGGGCAAGAACACATTATGTGAGGACCTGTAGTTTAGGAGTATCAATTTTGTAGATATGTAGAAGGGACAATGTACAGGGTAGAGACAGGAAGCTAGAGAAACTATAAGGAAGCAATTGCAATAATCAGTGTTAAAGGTGATAAAGGCCTGAATCACGATAACTATAGTATAGCTAGAAAGAAGGCAATAGATGTGAGAGGTGTTGAGGATTGGATGGAACAAGACTTGACAACTGACTCGATACGAGAAGTAATTGAGAGATAAGAGTTAAGGATAATTCCTGTGTTGCCCATCTGATGACTGGAAGAATGGTAGTGCCCTCTATAGAGGGAAGTTAAGGAGCAAGATGAGGTAAGGGGGAAAGATAATGAATTTTGTTTTGAAAATGTTGTTTGAGAGGCCTAAAGGATATCTAGATGGAGTTAGCTGGCATTTGGAAATGCAGAAGTGGTGCATTTAAGTAAATGCTTATGAAAATCAGTTCAGTCAGTAACTTTTTACTATTATATATAAATTGCAAAGAATTATATGAATAAGTGCATATATAAAATGATATAATTAATTTAAGTGATTGAGGCTCCCTACAAATGTGTGGGAAATCACAGTATGCTATAATGAATACATTAATGCAAGAAAGTTTGAAAGACTTTAAGGGTAACATTGCATTTGCATAACTTTCCCTAAATACATTGTCTCATTTGAATAGTTCCTAAATAATTTTAATAACAATTTTTTAAAAATAGAATCATGTCTTTATCTTTATCTTATAAAATCTGCTTCAATGTTTCTCCCCACTCAAAAGGTCACAGCTATAAAATCTTCTATCTATATACAATAGGTAAAGATGTGTGTGTATGTATGTGTGTGTGTGTGTATGCATTTATTGGAAGTTCCATATAATGAACCGAAACTGAAAAAAAAGTATCTCAAGATGATTCTATATCACTAAACAGTTATTTCTGGCCATTGGGAAACTTTAGTCTTTCTATATATTTTTGTCCTTTATCAACATAAAACTGACTCATTTTATTAATTCATAAGCTGTGGCAACAAGAGGATTTTGATGAATTTTTCATGACAATGACATTTCAAAAACATGTTTTAAACCAGCAGCTAGGTGGCTCAGTGGACTGAGAGTCAGGCATAGACACAAGAGGTCCTGGGTTCAAATCTGGCCTCAGACATTTCCTGGCTGTGTGACCATAGGCAAATCACTTAACTCCCATTGCCTAGCCTTTACTGATCTTCTACCTTGGAATTGAGACACAGTATTGCTTCTAAGACAGATGGTAAGGATTTTCATTTTAAAACCCCAACCACCTAGACAAGAAAAACTTGTCATGTTGACATGCTACTTTATGCCAAAATATGAAGAATTTAACAAGATATTCCCATACAGGATCCTAAATAGATGACCCTGTAATACAAAGTTAAAGAAAAGTATTCACCACACGTGTTGATGGTGGAGCTGAGCGAGGCAGCTCCAGTGGACAGGCTGCCTTTGGAAACTGCTGAAGCCGCAGAAGGTGGAGAAGGCGTCGATGATGAAGTGGGTGCAGTGGAGGAGGCCGTCGTTGATGTTAACCGCTCTCCAGACTCCATATCTAAAAGAAAAATAGCCAAACACTTAATTTTCAGGGCTAAGCATTGAACAATTTATTAATTGGACTAAGGGAAATCATATGAAGCATAAATGTTTTAAGGAATATAACTTTATTAAGAAATATCTAAGCTTTTTAGTCAACACTGCTATAAATTCAGATCATTAAGAAATATTTCTACAGGAACAAAATAGTCAATTTAGAGTTGAAAAAAATTGTAACAATGAAAAATCTGTACAAATATGCCAAATCATCACATACTTACATATTTGTGATATATATGTGTAATCAAACATGCCACATATTCAACTCTGGTTTCTAAATCTTAATAAATTGTATACACATTTATTGGTACATCCACAAAAAGTAGGCTATTATCACTATATCATTTAAAAAAAACAATGTTTCAATATACCTAAACTTTTCCATTTATCACTTCCCAATGACACACATCATTTGAATGAATCAAGGAAATTCCAACAACCATTAAACTCCCAATCCTACAACTACAGAGATAAATTTGATTATAGGCTCAAATTAGACTGACCTAGTGTTCTCTTCTTAAATATGTATCACCTGCTCCTCTGCCCACCATCCAGAGGACCTTCACCTTGAGTAGGCTGAGTCCATTCGTGACAACTCAACAGGTTAATGTCTACTGAAAAAGCCTTATGAGAGTAACTGGGCTTGTTAATTCTGATGAAACCTAGTGGCTGTAGTTAAAAGGTGACTGAATAAAGGGATCTAAGGAGTTACCTCAAGAAGAGGTTCTGTCATAAAGGAGAACAAAATCTTCAAGAATAGTCACATGGTATACAGGTGTCCCATGGGACAAGTTGTTGTAGGAGCCAAATTTATATAATGTATTGTATTGTTCTTCAAGAGAGAAAATAAAAAAGAGCAGTAGAAGCTCCTTTGGCACACAGTGTATCCAAAATTTTTCTTTACCAACACCAGATCCTTTTCTTTCCCTTCCATCTGTTAATGGCTTGGCCCACTTATTTGCTATTTCTCTATTTAATGTGATTTATGTCCTTGAAGTCTTATTGATAAAATATTAGTGTTGTAGGCTATTTGGCATTTCAGATTAAATGTTTTATTTTACATATGCATAACACCCAAATGGAAATACATAAGATGTTCACTGATCAAGCAAATGGACAAGTTGAGTGAGCTAATGGAGAGATATCATGGAGATTAGTTGGGAAGTCTAATTCAGAGGAATTGGAGATGGAGCAGGGAAAACAGGAGACAGAGAGTGTGCCAACAGAGTACATATATCCAAAATGCTGCCAGAGTAAATGGAAGACAGAAATGCTCTACACCTAGGTGATCAGAAGGACTGACCTTGCTGGAGTAGGAATTAGTACAGACACTTCAATCAGGGAGTCCAATATCTGACAGTCAGAGAAATAGACTCCAACCCTCTGGCCCAAAAGGACAAATCAATTCCAGGGCACTAAATGCTATAGGGAGATAGAAAGTTTAGATTAAGACATGATGCCTAACCTCACAAATCTTACAATCTATTGAGGGAGCTTATAAGTCCAGGAGCTGACTTAATCCTTTAGAAACTGAATGTTGGACTGCTTAGATAGGCGGTATACCAACCTTGCACTAGAAGAGGTAATTTAAAAATAAAAGTTTCAAATCCATAGTGAAATGGTCCCTCTATCACTCTAGTACTCAGCAACATAGTTGTGGCCATTTCAACCTCATTTCAGAAGTGATGGTCACACAAAGAAATAATTAATGAAATTCAAACTCTAAATCTTTAGGTGCATCCACAATGCCTTTTACACAGACAGTGACACAGATGATCACAAGTTTATGCTTGGCACACTTGCTGGGACCATTATTGTTAAGCCTTCCAATCTTGTGAAGTCTAGTTACTTTTCTCTATATTTTGGCACTGCTGTCAATTCAAGTGATGAATTTTTCAGGACAATCAACAGATAATGGTATTGCTGTGATGAGTCTGTCCATATCCTTGTAGAATTTTTCATTCTCCTCATCAGTATTCACCATGGTGAGGGCATATGTGCTAATGATGGCTGCATAACACTTCTGTTTTAAGGGCAGGCTTTGGGTCACCAGACAGTCACTAATGAGCTTTGAGACATGTGGCTGTCTGATTACAAAGCCGTTGGCTGACACCTTTCACTACAAAGTGTTCTCATCAATAAGTCTAGTTTCACCAAATGCAAAAATATTGATTTTGAACCTGGATCATTTGTGGGATACACCACCCATTCTTTCTGAGTGGTTAGTGTTCTTATCCCATGACATCCTGATACTGATGACTGCTAGCTATTTTCATTATAAAAGTTCACTTTCTACTTTCTTTTATACAAAAGGATGAAAATCATTTTGTGGGACTTTTTTCTGGCATATGATATATAAAATAAGGGTATTTTTCACTAGTCCTTTCTATAGGTAAAGTGAACAGTTGTTTAAATTTCCAAAACAAAACAACAACCAATATCCCATACTATAGGATTTTTACTTCAGAATAACCAAGTGTTAATATAAAATACAAGTGAAAATCACAGAAACTAAGTTCTTTTGCACAGTTATAGTATGAAGTCAGGCCTTCAATAATAATTAGATAGTTCAAGTTCTCCCCCCTAAAGTCTATAATACTTAGGGCTCGGCCAAATAAGTTCTTGCCATTTAAATAAATGTCATTAGGAAAGGTGCAATTTCTATATAAAGTTTATATAATTATTTGAGCTTTTTGTTACAAAATGGTTCAAAGTCTCATTATGGCATGGAGTTGGCTCTTAGCTTTGGAAATAAATGCAAGCTCCAGTAAAATTTACCAAGTAGAAATGACTTTTAAGTATAGGCCCAATGAAATACTATGCAATAGTTTTCTAAGGACTAGCCTCCCTAAATGTGGAAACATCAATCATCAGGTTGGTCACAAGGAAACAATCCTTTCGAACAGCAATGCTTTGGCACCACAAAAGAATGACCCTTCTCTCTGAGAGCATGGTTGCCCTCTCTGATGTCAACCTCAAAATTAGGAATAAACTTTTTTTGGACTAATTTGTATTTTGGTGAAGTACCATCTCTTATGGGAGTAATTAGTTTCGAAAACTTATTACTGACTGTGTAGTATAATATGTATGTACTTGTCCTGAATTTGCCTATAAGTTTCAATGGCTGTCTAATAGGTGCTAAATGCTAGTTAAACTGAACTTGCCCTTCCAAGGAGGATAATACCATCTTTTTAGTCTGTTCTCATCTCTCAGTCCATTCTCTAATGATCTGATCATTGAAATGCCATTCTCTAAACTTTCTCCAGAATGTGCTATTTTTAAAAAGTCTTTAAAGGTTATGTTATGTTGTATTTGTGTTTATTTCAATTTATAATAAATATAATTGAATAACAATATCTAATGAACCTACTTTGAAACTATTTACATTTAAATAAATGAAACTCAGTCCACAAAATGTCATTCCTGTTTATGTTTCTTTTGGTAAGGTATCCCTATTCTTCTGGTTTTGCTTTTTTTTTTTTTTACTTGCATATTCCACTGAGCTCTTTCCTCATTTGTTTATACTTATCAGTCTTAATTGTATTATATGGTATTCTATTTCATTTGTGAACTTATTTAATCATTTCTTCATTATTAGACATTTAGGCTTCTGGTTTTTTACAATTACAAAGTTAAGAACTAGTGAAAATTTCTTAAAGATAGCTTGTTTTAAAATTGCATATTCTTAACAATTATACCAATCTTATAACAGTCTTGAGACAAAGTAATGATAGCTAACATATTATCTGTAGTTCAGAAGCACTATGACATCTATGATATTTTTTTCCTTGGGTTTCCAAGTCCCTTCTTAATGATGCTGAGTATTTTGCTGACCCAAATAGTTAGAGTACATAACTGATCAATATACTCTAGGGACAATGAATTATAATAATAATTTCATGGTTTTTTCTTAACCTGAACTGATGATTTGGACTCTATCCTTCTCTCTAAAGTACCTTAAAATGGCTCACAGTCATATTGATACACAAATTTTCTGCTTATTCATATAGTTTCCCAAATTCTTTTATAGTTTATTTTACTACCTTGAACTTGGCACTCATAAACACTCTAAAAAGTCTTACTGTGCATTCCTCCCTTCAAAATTTTTTGAAATGTTAAAAAATATTGGTTTTAGAGTTCCTTAGACAAAGGTAAACCACACTTTTTACAATTCCCCATTGATAGAAGCACCTATTTGTTTCTAATCTGTCAATCTCATTTCTAGATCAGACTCATATGTTCTCAATTTTCTCAGTCCAGGGGTTGAGCCAAGATGGAGGCTTAGTAGAAGTGAAAGCTGAAACCACTCTGACAGTCCTTTCAAAGCAATCTTTTAAAAAGAGCCTCAACTGATAAACTGTGGTACAGTCAAACATAATGGACTTCCCTACTAGCAGCAATGCAAGAATCCAGAGCAAGGCTGAGGAACTTATGAGAAAGAATACTAGCGACAATCAGAGGAAGAACTGTGGGAGGAGAAACACAGAGGAAAAACAATTGCTTGAACATGTGGGCTGATGGGGATATTATTGGGGATGTAGACAATAAATGATAACTCTAGTCCAACTATCAACAATATGGCATTAGGTCTTAATCAATGATACATGTAAAACCCAGTGGAATTGTGCATCGGCTAAGGGGGGTGGGAGTGGGGTTGGTGAAGAGGGAAAGAACATGAAACATGTAACTATAGGAAAATATTTAAAATAAAAATTAAAATATAATTAAAAAATAAAAAGTAAAAATTGTCTCAAAATGACAGAGTTAAAAACCAGCAGCAAAATGGAATGAAGGGGTTATCCCCTACACACAACTTGAAAAGTAGGCAGAGAGAGGCGAGTTTCATGGGATAATCGGGAACCAGAATCAAAACTGCACACAGAGGAGTGCTGGCTGGCCACCCCCCCCCTACTGTGGCAGGTTCTGTGACTGGGCAAAAGCTAACTTCAAAATCCTAGGACATGGTTCCACCAACAAAAGAGCACCACAGACCCGACCCCCATCAACCCCTCCATCCCAAAGTCCCAGGCCCTGGCAATATCCTCCAGTTAGGCCTGAAAGTCCATATAGCTGGGCCCTTTCAAGACTACACTGCAATAAAGACCTAGCCCCAGTGCAATATAGCTCACAATGTCTAGCCCTGCAAGCTGATGAGACAGAATCATCAGCTTTCAGAATTCCCAGTCCTCAGGCCAAAAACAAAAAGGCTGGGGAAAAAGAGCAAACAGCAAAAGAAGTATTTAACCCTGGAAAATTTCTTTGAGGACAAAGAACAAAGCACAGAACCAACAGGATGGTGAGATACAAGCAACCACATGCAAAACTTCAATGTTCTCAATCCTTGAATCTTACTTTAACTAGAGCTGGAAGGAACTTCAAAGGTCATCTATTCCACCACTTTCATTTTGTAAATGAGGAAACAAGTTAAGAAAGGTTTAGTGAATTTTCTAAAGTTTTGAAGACAAGTAGCATTTGAGATGGAATCTGAACCCAAGTCCTCTTTCTCCAAAAAGCAGAGAGTGCTCTTTCCACTGCATCTCCACGGTACTTCAATTTTTCATGGTATACAAACCAAGACTTTTCTAGATATCAGAATTAAATTATTATTAGTTCTACCTACTATTTCAGCAGGTAGACTCTAGCACTGTTTATATTGGACATGAAAGGATACTAAAGACAACTAAGTATGACAGAAAATGTCACCGTTTTATGTCAAGCTTCATAAATGGGCTTTCTGAAAGACTAAATTACATTTTGTTCTTCCCTTTCATATAATCTTTGTTACTTCTCTCTATTCTATTTTTGAGTTTTGATGTTGACACTTAAGATCAATATGAATATATGTCTACAGATGAAAATGATACTTAATAAGATACATAAGGTAGCTGCTCACTTTACCCTTCAACTTAAAATTTAAATAGCTGATCAATTTATTACTTGAATTATAATGGATAACTAGCACTAAAAATAAAATTTCTGTGACAGGTATTAGTGAGGATCAGGAAAGAAATGTAAAAACTATGTAAAGTACATGCAAAAAAAGTTTTACAAAAAATGATGCTTATATGATGTTTAAGTAACACAAAAATGAACTTTCATTCATTTCTTTGACATGTTATGTATATGAAAGCTATACTTGGACTGTTAAATGGGTGTCTATGGTAATAAAAGGCAGTCAAGGGTCATAGATTTAATACGAGATTTGTCTTCTAATTCAGCTAAGTGCTATCTATGGCTTTAGAGAAATCGCATCTCTTCCCTATAGTTCAATTTTTTCATCTGGAAAAAAAAAAAGGATTTGGACTAGATAAACTATACCATTTCTTTTGTTAATCCTAGGATCCCATATTAACATATCCATATACACATCTCTGTTGAGCTATTGTTAGTGAAAATACCTGAATCTCATAACTTGTAACTTGCACCCAACAAATTAGTTTTAATAGACAATTGTTATAATTTCCTAAGTTTATATTAATTATTTGAATCAATTTCCCAAATTCTAGATTTCATATAAAAGGGAAGCTTTCCATTTACTTGGTGATTACACTGCTTTCAAATCAAATAGCAGTCTGCAAATATAAATGAACACCCAAAGCAGAAAGGACAATGGTTAAATTATAGCCTTTCACTAAGAAGACATAGGGTAACTTTATTTTATATCTTGAAAATATGGCAGTCAAATATACAATTACTAATTACAATATCAAAATCTAAATCTCCCTAGGGAAAAAGTATAGAAATAAACCTAAATGCTAAAAAATTTTGCTAGATTTCAAAAGCTAAAGTTGTTTAGAATTTTACCTTACAACTTTAGCAGGCAAGTACCACAGCACAATTTACACTAGATGCAAAAGGATGGTTAAGAATGGCAGGAAATGGTAAATTAAACTATTTTTGGTTTATCATTATTACTCCTGCTCTCCATTAAAAGACATTTAAATAGACTGAAGTTAACATCTTCATTTTAGGCTATAGGCAGCTGTTCATTCTAAACAATATTTCAAAGCTTGATAACTGAGAATGCATTGTTAAAAAATCTCACAACTTTACACATACAATGGTATTGTTTCTCTATATATGCCAGTGGACAAAGCAATAGTACAAAAATAGAAGAAAAATTTTAGCAATTTGAGTCAGTAACTATTTTCAAAAACTATAGATATGTTCATTTCTGGATCACCTCTGTCAGGGATTTTTCCATACTATTACATATTATTCTGAACACGTTCAATTCTTTGCCACTTCTAGACTGTTCATCACAAGATTTTCTATAATTGCAATGCCCCTCTCCCCTCAGTCTCTGCCAATCAATATCCTGATAACTTTCCTTCAGAGCTGTGCTCAAATGCCAAGTGAAACCCTCCCCCGCCCTGCTCAAATGCATCATGAATGCTCACAGCAGGGTGATTAAATCTCTAGGCTACTATATACACATCATATGCTCATCCCATTCTAATTTTTATTACACATGTCCCAAAGTTATTAGTGCTGTTTTAAGTTTTAATAATCTACAAAATCTATAAATCACAAACTTACAAAAACTACATTTAAAGGTTTAATTACTCTGCTTTGTTTTATACTTGGGTTTGTGAATTTTGAATATCTTATTTTAGATTTTAAAATGATGGAGCACCCTATCATTATGTGTTGTTGCATGTGAGCCAATTTCTGAATGACCCTTTCTCAGAACTGTTGGTGGTAGAAGAGGTCCTCTTGCTTGGCCATCTCAATCCCTTGGGGAAAAAAAGTCCATTAGGCTTTTTCTTATGAAGGTCACACCATAATTATTATGTTTTAATAAAAAACTTTATTCTTTGTATGATTTCAAGAATAGGGACACAAATGCAATCTTTTCAGCAACTAAGCCTGACAAGGCACTGAATTATTAAACTCTGAAGGATGATAGGGCTTCTAAAAGGCAGAGGTGGGGAGAGATAACCTGTAAAGGCATAGCAAAAGAGGATTCAATGCTGTGTACAAGGATCAGTCCATAAACCAATTGGGTTCTAATGTAGAGTACATGAAAGAGTAATAAATGTGTTTACTGAGCATGAAAAATATAAATTGGAGCTAGATTGCAAAGGGCTTTAAGTGTCCAGGTAGAACTGCATGTTATCATCTTAATATCTCTCCTTACTCCTGATACTCTGTACTTGTACATACATAAGGCTCATAAAATTGAGACTGACTAGTATTTTAGAGATCATCTAAATCTAGCATTCTCAATTTACAGATAAGAAGAGATCTAGTGAGATTAAATGATTTGATCATGATCACAGAAGCAGTAAAATAGCTGATCAAAGATGAGAACCCAGACATAATAAAAGCAAATTCAGATTTTTTTCTACTAGTCTCCACTGTCATCTTTAATTATTTTTATAAAAATGCTATTCAGAAGATTAAAGAAAACAAAAATACACAGTAAAATCTAATTATAAAATGCCTTATTATACAATAAATCTGCTTTTACTGCCAGTCAAATCACACAATCTTTATACAAAATGGTATTGCATCTTTTAATGTGGTATGAAGTCAGAAACATGGATACCATGCAGAACAAGAACTTATAAGTCTGCTACAGTTCAGTCTATCAGTTGGAGAAAGAAGAATGGTAATCAATTAACTGATTAACAGTTGCTAAAGGCCTACTATGTGTTAAGCACTGTGCTGGGGGTTAAAGAGATATACAATAATGAAAGAGTCTTCTTCTAAATTACTGTACCTGAAGAGATAACAGGTACATACATTTTCAAAGCATATATAAAACATTTACAAAGTAAATACAACTTACAAAATATATATGAAATAAAATTAGCATAAAGTATAATTGTTTTAATTACTGGAAATATTTGAAGAATATCCTATTAAGCAGAATATTTGACTAACCAAAATATCTTTGGCTAAACATGCCAAGTAATAAAGAGTTTGTTTTTTTAAATATTGAAATTGTCAATACTGGGATCTTGGAAAGACAGGTATACCAATATACTACTGAAAATGCTGTGACCTGGTCCTAGAAAGTTTGTTCTAGGATATTATTTGGAACTCACTAGAAAAATAACTAACTTGTTCAAACCCTTTGATCCAATGATCACAATACAAGGAAAATACCTCAAGGATAGAGGGAAATTTTCCATATATACTCAAATATGCATAGCAACATTTCATGGGGGAGGAAAAATCTAAAAATATGTGAACCTCATTAGACAGGGAATGACTTAAAAGAACCATGGTATATGAATGTAATGGAAAATTACTGTGCAATGGAAACTTGGGACAACTTGTATCAACTGATGCAGAGAAAAGTAAGTAGAACCAAGAGAATGTATCTGTAAGATAACCAAACTAAATTCAAAGAAAAACAATATTAAGAGATATCAGAATTCAGATCAATGCTTACTTATATTTTTTCAGTTACCATACAAAGTATTATACAATAACTACTCTACTCTGACCAATACAGAAGAAACATAGAAAGAGTTGAAAGTGGAAAATCTGAGGGTTCAAGACTACCTCTGAAACATACTGACAATGTGACCCTGAATAAATCATTCAACCTTATTGCCCTGCATAATTTTCTAAGACTTTAAGTTATAGAGAATTTGTGACCACCATTGTTGAGGGAGTTACCTCGCATGGAATTTCATTAACTTATGAAATCATGTCTCAAACAGAAAAAGTTTTTGTTTCAAAGAAGAGTTCCATTGGAGGAGAGCTTTATTAGGGAAAAAATAATGATGTTTTAAAAGTCAAAAAAAATCTTTAAAGAAAAAAGATGATTGGGGCGGTTGGGTAGCTCAGTGGATTGAGAGAGTCAGGCCTAGAGATGGGAGGTCCTAGGTTCAAATCCGGCCTCAGACACCTGGGCAAGTCACTTGACCCCCATTGCCCATCCTTACCATTCTTCCACCTAGGAGTCAATACACAGAAGTTAAGGGTTTAAAAATGTTAAAAAAAGAAAAAAGATGATTTCCCAAAATATAATTACTAGATATACAAAAAATAGATATTTTAAAATAGCAAAGCACAGTCCTGATTCCCATTTTGTGAGATTAATATCTGTTCCTCAAAAGGACCATAATGACTCTTTTGGTTTTACATCTGTCCATGTTCACACCTATCACTTTTCCTTATCAGTGATCTTGAATACTGACAGCTGGTCAGTGAAATCCTGGACAGGTGTGAACAATAACAACTGAAAGAACAGACAATGTTAGTGACTGTGTGCAAATACTATGTTAGCTGCCTCCTGTGTTTCCATTGCCATTAGCTCTTTAAATATTCAAGGATACACCTTTCCGAGGAATGACTTCCCCAAAAGATCCCCTTAAACTAACCATGGTTTAAGTTCCCTGTCAGAGTCCAAACATGATAAGTTAAACATTGGAACATAATTATAAACGTCCTTAGTAACAAGCTCAAAAGACTCAAAAGTCAAAAAAGTATTCTTCTGAAAACTGCTATGATGCTAGCTACTCTTGACTTTGTTTATTAGGAAAAATGTACATGGACAATTATTAACTATATAACTCTGGGTAAGCTATTTAACCCTGTTTTACTTCAGTTTCCTCATATGTAAAATGAGCTGAAGGAAATGGCAAACTATTCTACGATCTTTCCAAGAAAACCCCAAATGTGGTCATGAAGAGTTAGACATGGATGAAAAATGACTAGCCAACAACTTAAAATCTTACTATCAGTTATTAAACTTAGTAAAAATAGATATTAAATTCCCTGGTAGATATCTGAAGTAATGAGTATGAAAGCTTTATCAGAACTTGAAATAAAGTAAAAGTACTTCTAGAAGTACTTTTACTTTATTTCAAATAAGAAAAAAACACATTTGGGTTTTTCTTAGCAAAGATCATGGAGTAGTTTGCCATTTCCTTCATCTCATTTTACATATAAGGAAACTGAAGTAAAACAGGGTTAAATAGCTTGCCCAGGGTCATATAGCTAATAAGTGTCTGAGGCACTTTGAACTCAGGAGGATGAGTCTTCCTGATTCCAAGCCTGGTACTCAATCTACTGTACCACCCAGGTAAGTAAAATTACTTAGTCCCTAATGAGAAAAATAGAAGCCAATAATTGGCTTGGTATTATCAGGGGCACAACAACCCCTAAAATACTCCCAGGGTAGCACAAAACATATGGAATAGGGCTCAAACAACGAACAAGCATTTGTTACTATATGCCAGGAATTTTTCAGTGACTTGCCCAAGGTCATATAGGTAGTAGATAGAATTTGAGCTTCAGTTCACAATTCCAAATTCCTTACTCTTTTCACATCTCCTGCCTGCAATAAAGGTGGGAAGGGGTCAGGGTGAAGAGAGTTTAAATGCCAAACAAAGAATCTTATAATTGATCTTAAAGTTAATTCAGGGCCACTGGAGTTTACTGAGTTGAGGGATGGCATGATCAGACCTATTTTATTTTTGAAACTGTCCAGGGATGGGTTACTGAGGGAGAACACTGAAAGTCAGGAGGTCAGTTACAAAGCCATTGCATTAATTGAGATCAGAGGTTAAGAGGGCTCAAACTAGGGTGGTAATTCTAAACGGAAAGAAGGTGAAAGTAGATGCAATAGTTTGATAATAGATATGGAAGACAAGTGAGAATGACAAACAGAACATGACCTTAGAATTATAAACCCAGATACCCAAGAGCACGATAGTAACATGGGGAGTTTTGAAGAGTGGAGGGTTTGACAAAAAGTAATGAGTTCTGAATTGGTTAATCTAATTTAAAACAAGAAAAAAGAGAATCAAATAATCAGTATTCAAAATGAAAAGGGAGATGTCACCTCTAATGAAGAGGAAATTAAGGCAATTGTTAGAAGCTATTTTGCCCAATTAGATGATAATAAATATGAGCATCTAGGTGAAATGGATGAATGTTTACAAAAATATAAATTGCCTAGATTAACAAAAGAGGAAATAGAGTACTTAAAAAATCCCATCTCAGAAAAAAAAAATTGAACAAGCCATAAAGGAACTCCCTAAGAAAAAATCCCCAGGACTAGATGGATTCACATACTAATTCTATCAAACACTGAAAAAAAAACAAATGAATCCCAATACTATACAAACTATTTGACAAAATAAGCAAAGAATGAATCCTACTAAATTCTTTTTATGTAACAAATATGATACTGATACCTAAGCCAGGAAGATCAAAAACAGAGAAAAAACTACAGAATAATCTTAATGAACATAGATGCAAAAATCTTAAATAAAAAATAAGGAGTTCTATTATAAATAAGGAGATTCTACTCTTATCTCTGACTATTTAAGGTGCTATATAAACTTGGACTAATCATTTTGCCTTTTTAAGACTTGTTTCCTTATTTGTAAAAAACAAACTGACTAGTTTTTGGACTAGATCAGAGGTGTCAAACCCAAGGACTTGAAACAGGTTAAATTATAATTGTGAAATATTTAACAAAAGTAAAATACAATAGAACATAACATCAATCTGTGGTTTTCTAAGTCAATAAGCAGTCCATGGGGATCTTTTTTTTTAGTTAAACACCATTGGACTAAATGAAAGCCAAGGTTTTTCTTGGGCTAATAATTTTATTGTTTCAAAATTGTCAAAAAAAAGTTGCAGAAATGCATCTGTTATGTAAAGTATCATATAGGCATAATATAATTTAAGTTTTAATATTCTATTTTTGCCAATTTATGTTTCTGAAGGCCAGTCCATTGTTTAGGGAGTCAGAGAGGAGTTATATCCTGAAATAGCTGTGATCTAAAAAACAAAAGCCACCAACATTTATAAAAAATTAAAATTTAAGAAATTTAAAAAAGTAAACTTGACTTCTTAACATAAACGAACTATTCTTTTTGAAGGCATTTAGTTTTCTTGGGGTAGTTAAAATCACTGTGTGACTAGGTATATAGAAACTTCGTTGGAGGGATACTGTCAATTTCTTGATAGAATGAAAGTGTTTTTTAAGGCAGGAGTATGCTATTTTTTTTAATCTCCATTACCTAGCACAGTAGGTAATAGTAATGTTTGGTGAATGAGTGATAGGATTCTCTATTTCCTCATTCTCTGCAACAGATGTTTTTGGTGCATGGGTGCAATTATCTTTATGATGACCTGTTTGCTTACGCTTATCTAGAATACTATAAGGCTTGATGACCTAGAGTTCATAAAATTCTTTTCCTCACCTTTGTGAAGCATGAAATATCTTACTCTTTTGTTCACCTCTCTCAAGTCAAGAATCCAGGAGCCTTGCTATCATTAAGCTACAGCTTTACATCTTCAACTTTCACTTATAGCAATAATGTCAATATGGATTCAGTTTTGTTTCTCTGATAGAATGTAAACTCAATAGTCATGGGACAAAAAGGGCTGGCTGGGAAAATCTCTCACAGGTTGGATAGGCCAAAACTCCAGACCTAAAGGGGCTATAGAGAAAGTGAAGGGTTTGTGCAAACTATCGCTTCTCTATCCATAGGACCAGAAGATATATTGACAAACACCATAAGCTTTAGTGTGGAAGTGGATATTGGAAGGGTGGCATTTTTGAGTTATTGTAAAATAGTGGAATGTTCTGTGTCCTCATTTGTTTCTTGAGAAAGAAATTTCACAACTACACATACAAAATCAAAATACTCTCTAAGAAATGAATTGCAGGGGACAGCTGGGTAGCTCAGTGGATTGAGAGCCAGGTCTAGAGACAGAAGGTCCTAAGTTCAAATCTGGCCTTAGACACTTCCTAGCTGTGTGACCCTGAGCAAATCACTTGACCCCCCCATTGCCTACTCTTACCACTCTTCTGCCTTGGAGCCAATACACAGTATTGACTCCAAGATGGAAGGTAAAGTTAAAAAAAAAAAAAAAAGAAATGAATTGCATTCAAACATCTTCACATTTTTAAAAGAAGTATCATAGTACAACTGACTGTTCTGTGGACTTAAACTTCAAGAAATGATGGTCACTGCTATGCAAAGATCAGGCATTGAAGGAGTTCTTTGGAAGAATAAATTACGTACTGCAGGAAAACAAGTATTCTTTGATAAATTATTTCACACTAAATTATACAAATTAGGTTGTATAATTTAGGAAATAATGTTGGAATGAAGGGAGAAAAGATCTGCAAGATATCACAAAATTCATCTAAATTTCTTGAATCAGCTATAAGCAGAATACCTGAATAGAGTACGACTGCATCATAAAGATGCAATTAGTACATAAAGTAGATGTCTGAGACATACTTCATTATATGAATGTGTATAAAATTAAGTTTACTTGTTGCACATTTGTGGTATCACTGCAGAACCTAGTGCATAAATTATGAACAAATCCCCCAAATAAAAACATTTGAAAGAGAATTTAATCATTGACAAGTTATCTAAAAACATTTATAGAAAACTGCTTTGTATTATATATGGCAGGTGAGGAATATGAAGGAAAGATTAATGCATGTAAAATATGGATTGATAAAGGTAAAATGTTTCTTTCCAAATAAAATGGAAGTTAATGGCAAGATGATTTAATATAATAAAAATTACATTGTGTTTAATTTTTTTTTAACCCTTACCTTCCATCTTGGAGACAATACTGTGTATTGGCTCCAAGGCAGAAGAGTGGTAAGGGTAGGGAATGGGGGTCAAGTTACTTGCCCAGGGTCACACAGCTAGGAAGTGTCTGAGGCCAGATTTGAATCTAGGACCTCCTGTCTCTAGGCCTGGCTCTAAATCCACTGAGATGCCCCGTGTTTAACTTTTCATGGAAAGTAAAAGGAAATTATAAATATACAATCAGTCATACTCTTCTAGGGCCTGAACATAAATTAGAGGGTGATTGTTTTTTATTATAGAAGTCTTTCTTTTTAGGAAGAATTTATCCAAGAGCTCCTGTTCTAAGAAGTCTTACTGTCCAATCAGTAATACCATAAGTATTTGACAAGAGTGGTATATGGGAAGGAAAAAAGAAAAACCTAAATCTAAATAACTACAGGAAGAACTGTCTAGATAGTGGCATGAAAAAAAATAAAAATTTTTAGGGAATCAGTCAATAAGCATTTATTAAGCATCTACTATATTCTTAACACTATCTCTGTACTAGAACTTGGGATACAATGACAGAAGTAAAAAAAAAAAAAAAGTCCCTGCCTTCAAGGTATTTATATTCTATTGAGGGGATATAACATATACATTATATTATATGTGTATGAATATATTGGTTGCTCTACATGACTCTATATATGTTAATTAACCTCTCAGTGCCTAGGCAAATTTCTAAGACTCAAAAGTTGCAGAACCAATGATGATTTGAATTGTTAGGAGATTCCCTACCAGGAATTCTCTGTTATCAATGAAATTATAGAGTCTAGAACAAAAAACAAAAGGGAAAAATCCCTTACTGGATTGCCACATCATTGATGGAGCTATGGTGTAACAGAAATAACACAAGAATTGTAAGCCAGAATAGGGCTGGAGTTAAAAATCCCATCTTCGCCAATTATTAGCTGTATATGTGGCCTTGGATAAGAAGTATTTATAGCTGCACTTTTTGTAGTGGCATAAAACTGGAAAATGAGGGAATGCCCTTCAATTGGGGAATGGCTGAATAAATTGTGGTATATGCTGGTGATGAAATACTATTGTGCTTAAAGGAATAATATACTGGAGGAATTCCATGTGAACTGGAAAGACCTCCAGGAACTGATGCAGAGCAAAAGGGGCAGAACCAGGAGAACATTGTACATAGAGACTGATACACTGTGGCACAATCATATGTAATGGACTTTTCTACTAGCAGCAATGCAATGGTACAGGACAGTTCTGAGGAGCTTATGAGAAAGAATGCTACCCACATTCAGAGGAAGAACTACAGGAGAGGAAACAGAAGAGAAACAACTGCTTGAACTCATGGGTTGAGGCAGACATGATTGGGGATGTAGACTCAAAACTACCACAACAATGCAACTATCAACAATTTGGAAATAGGTCTTGATCAATGACACATGATAAAACCAGTGGAAATACGCATCAGCCATGGGGGGGGGGGGGGGAAGCTCGAGGGGGGGGTGAAGGGGAAAGAGCATGAATTATGTAACCCTGTTAACTTTTCTAAAAAATAAATATTAATAAATGTTAAAAAAAGAAGTATAAACTCTCTATGCCTTGGGTACTTTATCTGAAGTTAAGTTCCCAGAATTTTATACACAGAAAAGATCTTAGGGGCCAGTATTTTCTTTAACCAATCTGCTGGGGTTGTTAGAGGATCGCATGAGACATTGTATATACATAACTCAGGAAATGTAGCACTGAAATTTTTATAGTATCTCTTAAACAATGATCATATTCTATTCCAGACAATGTTTGCATATGGTATCTACTCTTTTAGATTGTCGATTCCTTGAAGTAGTTGTGGAAAGAAAGAAAAATCACTTGATTTCAAGTCAAGAGATCTGAGTTGAATCTTGGTTCTGAAATTTAGTAACAGTCCAATCTTAAGCAAAGTGAATTTATCTCTATGTTCCTCAATCTTCCTCATTTGTATAATGGAAATAATAACACAGACAACAGCCTATCTTACAATTCCATTTGTGATCCAAATGAGAATATAGTAAATCTAGAATCTGAAAATCACCTATAAATACTATTAGCATGAAGGGTTGAATCAATGTCTCATTTCTCATTAATAATAAAGATAGAGAGGGAAGTCTACCTCAGACCTATATTGGTTGTTGACCCTCAGTGTTCTAGATAGTTCTTTAGGACTATCACTTTCCCTCATGAGGACTTTCTTAAGATATGGAAAATGGAAATCACAAGTGGGAGAGAGGGAAAGGAAGAGGGAGAGAGAGGGAGAAAGGGAGAAAGGGAGAGAGCAAGATAATGAGAGAGTGAGAAAGGGAGCAACTATTATGGCCATTTTACAGATGAAGAAACTGGGAGCTCTAAGAGACTGGCTTGCCTATGCTAATGATTTTAATCCAGATTTTCCAGATTTGAAGTAAAGCATTTTAGTCACTAAAACACTGAATTTTGTACCTCTTTCAACTATATCACAATGCTTTTTAAAGAGAAGGCACTGAAACATTTGTATTGAAGTAAAACAACTCTATTGCATAAAACATTAGTAAAGAATAATTAAGAAATTAGTAATAGTGTATCATCAAATTAGTCTGATTTCTAAAATACACCTAATTTATAACTGGAAATTGTTTTGGCACTAAGTCAATTCAATTCCTGCATTTTAAAGCCATACTCTATTTATATCCTTCTCACCCTCAGGAATGGATTTCTCTACTATGTGGATGCTAATTCTTAATGAACAATTCTGTATACTAATAAATTAATTATAATCTGCTTAAACATAGTTAAGCCTTATATGCACAATCCCTAGATTCTTGAAAACATATAGAATGAAATTTTATATTAATAATTCTATTTTTCTATTTACTTACACTTTAAAATAGAAGATATTCTCCCATTAAGGGATAGCTAGGTGGTGCAGTGAATAGAGCACCAGCTCTAGAGTCAGGAAGGCCTGTGTTCAAATCTAACCTCAGACACTTACTATGTGTGACTCTAGGCAAGTCACTTAGCACTTTTTACCTCAGTTTCCTTATCAGTAAAAAAAGCTGGAGAAGTAAAAGGAAAACCACTCCAGTATCTTTTTCAAGAAAACCCCAAAGAAGGGGGCAGCTAGGTGATTCAGTGATCTCAGTCAGGCCTAGAGATGGGACTAGGTTTGAATCTGGCCTCAGACACTTCCTAGCTATGTGACCCTGGGCAAATCACTTAATCCCCATTGCCTAGCCCTTACCGCTCTTCTGCCTTGGAAGCAATACACAGTATTGATTCTAAGACAGAAGGTAAAAGTTTTAAAAAAAAAAAAAACAACCCAAAGGTAGTCACAGAGTCTGGCATAACTGAAACAGCTGAACAAAAACAGTGTCCATTTAAAAAATGCCTCTGATCCATCAGAAAATAAAGCTAAAGAAAGTAGTACAGGTAAGAACATATAACCATAGATTTAGAGCTAGAAGAGAATTTGTGTTGAGGAGATTTTTTTTTAATGGACTATATAAATAGAGATTTTGGAGAACCAACAGAAATATCATGGGGAGAAAGGAAGGAGTGACAGGGAGAGAGACGAGGCCAAAAAACTAATATACTGCTAGACATTTCTTTGCAGTCAAGGCTACCACAGCCATTTGGTAGCTTCCTTTTTAAACTAATTAGTTCTTTATAACTTCTCCCCCCACCCCCAGTTGATCAATTAGTCTTCTATTTCTAGCATTCATTTCCCTAATGACATCTTTATTAGTGTTATATAAGCACACCCAACCTCAGGTCTCTCCAGCATACCCTTTATGCTATTCTTTCTCAATTCTTTAGAGACTTGTATTCCATCTCTCTGTTTCACCATAATGTAACATTGGTGAAATATTGGTTTTTAATGAGAAACTCAGTCTAAGAGAAGGTAAATTACTTGACCAGTCACTCTTTGCTAATAAGCCATGAGGCAGAATCTGAATTCAGGTTTTCCTGACTCATATTCAGTATTCTGTCTATCATGCCATGGGCCTTTGTTTCCTAGAAAAGACTAGGTCATTAAAGGAACTTTGAAATTTCCCAAAGTGCAATCCAGACCACTCTCCAACTCTTGTTTAATTCTGGGTCAAAATCATTGTCCATTTGAATTTTCTGTCTCAGGCATAATGATGGAAACAGTCTGTAGTCCTTCCAAATTGATTTGACAATCTAGACAGCCATTTTTCAACCACCCTTTTGATAATCAGGCCAAACTCTTGACTGGTTATAGAACTCTTTTTTTCCATAATGTTTTGGGATCAATGCAAAAAGCACAATGCCATAATAACAAAAAATAAAAACAAGATAATCTGGAGGACCTTACTGGGACTCAAGATTCTGCTCTGAATCACCTTCATTTTTGTTAGGATAATCTTTTGGGAGTATCTACTTCCCTGTTTTATGCCATGTCAGACAATTATCAGAAGAGAGTTGAGCAAATATTTCTGCTGTAATTCTTTCCAGGAATCTTGAATAATTTGATGTACAGCTCAGACATACCTTTTTGGAAAACAGTCTGTAATATAGTTTTTTGCTCTACTGAATGAAATGTTTTTTTTAAAAAACAAATAATAAGCACAATATAATCTTGCATTCTTTAAATCTTTCAAATGAGAGATGGTAAAGATGTGATTGTGGATTCATTGTGGATTATTACTTGCAAAAGACTGCCTATTCCTTACTAATCTCTTCAAAAGATGTTCTCTGTGTGGGTGATTCACAGAGACTTTTGCAGAGATGGGAAAGCAGGCATAAAGGCCAATAATTTTAAAAACATTATCTGGGTCACCAATTTTTGTATTAATAAGGTATAAAGTTTTCCCCACATTCTTATCTCTCCCTCTTTTGGACGCATAGTGAATTGACCATCAATCAATGCCCTCACAGTTGTATCACCTCTTTCTACTTCTACCATTGAAGAACATTCAGTACTATATTAGAACATAAATGTGGCAAGTCTATTGTTTCTGAAGGTAAAACAGTTTGTTATAAAAATTTTTGCAGATATTGTTTCATTTTTCCTTCTTTTTCTTTCCTTATTCTATTTTCATCCCTAAATATTATTTATTTGTTTGTTTATTTATTTGTTTGTTTGTTTTTTGGGTCCTTAACTTCTGTGTATTGCCTCTTTGGTGGAAGAGTGGTAAGGGTGGGCAATGGGGTCAAATGACTTGCCCAGGGTCACACAGCTGGGAAGTGTCTGAGGTCCAATTTGAACCTACGACCTCCCGTCTCTAGGTCTGACTCTCAATCCACTGAGCTACCCAGCTGCCCCCCTAAATATTATTTTAAAAATAAAACCCTTACCACCTTCCCTCTTAGAATCAATACTGTGTAATGGTTCTGAAAAGTGGTAAGACTACACAAATGGGGGATAAGTGACTTGCATGGGTTCACACAGATAGGAAGTATCTGAGGCCACACTTGAACTCAGGACCTCCTGTCTCAAGGCCTGGCTCTCAATCCACTGAACTGCCTACTCTCCCCTAACCCCATATCCCCACAAAATGTTCTCAGTTTAACTTTTCTTAATTGATTTTCCTGATGTTTTTTGAGTTATTTTTACTTTCCACTACTACTCTTTACTTTGCAAGGAGAATCTACTGATAAATACCCAACATTTTTCTTTGAAAATTTTATAAACAGGAATATATAGTGTTGCCTTTGGCCACCATGCTTGACAAATAATTAAAATGTTTGCTGACTGCAAAACTCTACAGGATGTTTTGGTCTCTTTGTTTTGGCCACTGAACTTATTATAAATGACATCAATGTTATTTTGTATTCCATTTCCCATTATTATTATTAGCCTAAGTTTCATTTCGGCAGGAGAAATAAAAAAATGCCTCCAACACTTTTCATTGCCTCTTCACTGTAAACTTATGGGAAGATATGAGTAAAGGATTCACTCTGGAAGAACAGGCATGGGTGGCTTATAATCAACATCACTCAAAATAAAGGCATTACAAATTCATTTGAGTATGATTTGATGTAACTATCTGGTATGGTTGGTTGTTTCTTCATGTTTGGCATCCAGAAAATGAGGGAGGTTATTACCAGAGGGGACTAAAACCTTTCAGCATAGAGGCCCCTGGATTTCAATATTTAAGATAAAAAGCAAAGAAGGTGGGGCTGGAATTCTGGGTCCTTTCTAGTATATCCTAGTCCTAAACTCACCATGACACTCATCCTTCAGGAAAGTTTAAGCTAAATGGGAGAAAAAATGTGAGAAAAAGAAAAGTTCCAAGGATAAAGGAGTCAGAGGCATCCCCAGAAAGACATTAACCCTCTGGCAACCCTCTGGACTTGGTCCCTCCTACCCTCTTCTGTCAGTATTACTCCTTTTTCTCCACTTCCCCTTTCTTGGGACAGATTCTGCTGGAAAGAATTCCTATTAGGTTTTGGATAGCATTTCTCCCTCCTTGGGCAGTCCATTACTAAAGGTTTCTAGGTGTTTTTTTTTTCCCTACTTCCATATCTCACAAATTGACTCATCACATAACTAGTCTCTTGATTCTAGGCCTCAGGAAAGTTTGTGAAGTTGGGAGGGTTAAACTTGGGAGTGAAAAAAGATTGACTAGGCAGAAATGTTTCAAAGTTTAATCCCCCCCCCAATCACTATTCATTTCTAAAATATACTCATCAAATCTAAATATACTTTAAAAATACTGAGAGGGGTAAAGTAATTTTTAATCAGTTATTATTGAACATCACAGGATCACAGATATAGGCTAGAAAAAGGCCTAAGTGGCTCCCTGCCACCAAACAAACAAACAAAAGACCTAGAGAGACTGACTTGTCTAAAATTATGCAAGTAATAGAGAGAGTTAGAAGTAATAGGAGGGATTAGTTCTGACTCCATAGTCATTATCCCATGCTTTCTCCATAATTTATGATAAACATTTTCAATCAGGGGAGCACTGTGGTTCAGTGGGAAATGAATTAGAGTAGCACACTCAACTACTGTATGACCATTGGAAAGCCATTTATCCTCTTTGTACCTCAATTTACTCACTTGGACTATGGGAGCAATACTATGTTCACTAGTTGCCTCATAAATTTGTTTTGAGGGAAATATCTTTTAAATCTTAATGAGCTTTATTTTTTGTTATTATAGTAATGCTTTGCATTTAGAAAGACAATAAGTATTTTTAAAAATAGGCCAATGCTTTGAAAGAAATTTTAAAAATGAAATTCTACAGAAATATAATTTTATGAAAATGCTATGAAAAGTTAACTGAAAGCATTTAATGAGATAGTATTTTAAAACTGTAAACCTAGCTAGAATTGAAATTAATGCAACACAGATCTATGTAGCATACTAGAGCTCTGACTTTAAATGACACGCCTGTCTTTACACAATGCTTTAAACAAAGAAAAATATGACTTCAAAATGTCATCTATATTTGCTAGCAATACTTACAAACCAACACTGATGAGTTTAGCAGGTAAAATTAATCTATCTACTCATAATTCCATTAAATTACAAAGTTCCCCTGGAGGAAAATTTTCAATGGACACATATCAGACTCTAGTATTCAGGATAAATTTAGTAAAAAATGTTGTCAATGTTTTATTCTGTAGCCACAGAAAATAATTTACAACTGACACTTCATGCAACATCATAGCAACTGTCAAGCAGCTCAAATATGAATGCAGTTGCACTATCCTCAACCAAGAGAGTCACGTTTAAAATGTGACATTTTGGCAAAATAAGCTATTTTAAAAAAAAATCTCTATTCTATTAACTATTAGTGGGTATAGATACAATTCTCAAAGCTATTTAATGTTTAAAAGACAAAACAGTAACTCTACTTTTGATTCTGACTGAATTAAGACAAAATTCAAAGGAGGATGCTCAGATTGAGGTAAGTTTTGACTACCAGTCTAAATTATAGTTCCAATTACATTATGTTTCAATTCTAATTCCTACAGACCAATCTTTAGATAGTTGTGTACATTCACAACACATAGTTCCATAAAAGATACCATGTTTAAGGTACTTACTTCCTCTACAGCTAGCTTCTCACTTCCTTTATTTTTCCCTCAGATTTTTGCTTTATTTCAATAGGCAACTAAGCTACTGCACTTCTATATTAGGGTCTTGTCACCATGGTCCTCCTCTTGATCATCTCTATCCTACCAGAATTCCTGAATTAAACACTCGGTTTATTCTGGTTCAGAGAGGTGAACTTTTCCCCTTTATTTTGCCAGGAACCAGAGCATGTAATTGCCATTGCCACTTCATGTAATCTCGTCCACAACCTGCTGCCATGGTACCCTCACACCTTCTTTCTTAGGTAGCCTTCAATCATTAGAATGTGAGCTTCTTGAGGGTAAGAGTTGTTATAGAAAATATAAATATAAAAAAAATTTTAGCACTTAGTAAAGTTTCAAATATATAGAGAAGACTTAATAAATGCTCTATCTAAGCTAAAATAGATAATGAAACTCAACTGTGGGAACCACTTGTCAGCTTTTCATACCTAAATGGATAATAAGTAATTATCTCATTGCTGACAACATAGTTAGCAGCCTATATTTTGGGGGGAGCTTTTAAATATTTTTCCAATTATATATAGCAATCATTTTTAACAACCTTTTAAAAAATTCTGAGTTACAAATTATCCCTTTTCCTTCCTCCTTTATTCCCTTTTCCCTTCCTTGAGAAGGCAAGCAATTTGATATAGAATATATATGTAGAGTAGTACAGTCATGCAAAACACATAGCCATGTTACAAAAGAAACACAAACCTTAACCGCTCCACCAAAAAAACCCCAAGAAAAATAAAAAGTGATAGATAATATGCTTTGATATGCATTCAGACACTACCAGTTTTTTCTCTAAAGGTGGATAGCAATGGGTTTTTTTTTTCATCACATATTCTTTGGAATTGTCTTGGATCACTGCTTGCAGAGAATAACTAAGTCATCCACAACTGAACATCATATGATATTGCTAATACTATAGGCAATGTTCTCTTGGTTCTATACTTACTTCACTTTGCATTAGTTATGTTAGTCTTCTGAATTTTTTCTGAAAGCATCCTAGCCATCTCTATATTGTCTTTGCTGATTCTACTTTAACAGTATGTTTCCTTAGAAAATATAAATATTTCTATTGTATATAACTTAATGTTACAATAACCGTACTATTTTTATTAATTAAAATTAATTAAAAATTAAAAGCTCATTTCACATTACAAGAAATCTGATTTACCTGATTTTTCTTCTTTAACAATAAAAATATTAAATTATTATAATATATCTAAATATTCAACACTGATCTAGATCAGTGAATAGGAATAGAGGTTAAATTATATTTAATTTTTCCATGTGTATCTTAGCTAACTTAGTTTAAAAGATATCAAACTGTTTAAAAGTACAGGTTGTAGCATATTTTAATAATATATTTTATTACAGTATTTTTTACCCCAAATTGTCAAGAAATGAAATTTTATACTGTATGATTCTTAGAAGGAAATGTATATTTTATAATCTATATTTAAGTTTATATTCTTTTGAGAATAATTTCAGGATAAGGATTTTGCCATCTCCCCAGAATCTAGACAATGGACCTGTTTGGTGAAGGCACTAAAAAGATGCCTAAAGACCCTTCACTGGACCATGAAGATCAAAATTGAACTTTGGGGTGCAGTTGATTGAACTATGGGGAGCTGAAATTAAGTTGAATGTATTGTTTTGAATGTACACTAATATGCCAATAGGGGACTGCCCCCAAATTGGTTTTTTGTCAATGCGGCTAGTTTTATCCATTTGTTCATCTATTTCTTTTATCCCCCAAATTCCTGAAGATTAGAAGTTGTCTATGTTTACAGATCCAGCGAAGAAAAAGGGCCAACGTTTTGGTTTTTTTTCGCCGGATCTCAGGGGGAAATGTTTGTTTTAAATTCTGGGAAGTGCTATTTGGAAGTGTCTAGCAGACTCCCTATGGACACGTGGGGGCTTTGAGACTACATTACCCATGATTCCAATGGGTTTTCCGGTTTCCGGTTTTGGATGAGGGTACGTCAGGCGTCCCCCACACATAGGACAGTTTAAATTCAGAGGAGGGCCTAGAAAAAGCCCTTGGTCTTCCTGAGGAGCTGGCTGGTGAGTGGGAGAGAGAATGGGCTCCGGTGGTAAAATTAAAAGATAGGTGTGGTCATATATATATGTATATATATATATACATATTACCAACATGGCCATGGCTTTAATTAAAATACTGATTTCTCTTATTATATCAGTCTTTATCATTTTTAATCTTAACAATACATAATTGGATTTTCTTAACAGCTATAAACCAAAACTTTGAAAATTGCACCTGTAATCGATTTTAATGGAAGTCTTTTTAAACTGCAGCATATCCTTTACTGATATCTAACACATATTATATTAAGTGTAATTAAATCTTGTCTTTATAATTCAGGAGCACGTTGAGGCATGTAAGACTGTTTATACCTACACTAATGACTATGGCTTGCTATTGTTGAATTTGCTNTATATATATATATATATATATTACCAACATGGCCATGGCTTTAATTAAAATACTGATTTCTCTTATTATATCAGTCTTTATCATTTTTAATCTTAACAATACATAATTGGATTTTCTTAACAGCTATAAACCAAAACTTTGAAAATTGCACCTGTAATCGATTTTAATGGAAGTCTTTTTAAACTGCAGCATATCCTTTACTGATATCTAACACATATTATATTAAGTGTAATTAAATCTTGTCTTTATAATTCAGGAGCACGTTGAGGCATGTAAGACTGTTTATACCTACACTAATGACTATGGCTTGCTATTGTTGAATTTGCTGACTCCCTTAACTACAAGCTGTGATTTCTCAAAGTGACAGCATCTTTTAAATTAGTCTAAAATAGACCATCTTTTAAATTTTTTTGTTTAGGAAAATCTCAAGAGGAAACCAAATAACCAAGCTTGTAAAGTCACAATTTAGATCTAATTCTAAATCAATAAGCAATATATCCTAAGAACAACTTTACTCCTCTGTTCAGTATATGTAGTTTATCACTACATTTTCTTTCTCACCAATGAGAAAGGGGTTTGTGTTTGGGATAGCATAGATTATCAAAAAGTAGTGCCTGGAGATAGTTGAAGTATTATTGGAGTGTGGGGATAATCATTCCCCCATCCCACTCTCAATTATGTGACAAAGGAAAATAATGAAAAAAGTAGAAATTAGGTAGGGGTCTAAATCCCAAACTACACTAAAAAGCAGTTCATGATAAATATTTGATATTGGCTAAAAACCAGAAAATTAGACAAATGGGACAGTCTGGACAAGCAAGCCAAGAGGCAAATGAATACAGTAGTATGCTTGATAAAATCAGCAGGATAAAAACTATTTGAGAAAAGTATTCAACCCAACAAAAAACTTAAGGGAAAACTGGAAAGAAAGTTGGCTTTTTTAAAATTTGTCTTTCCCCCAAGATGGTATCAAAGGTTAAGAAGGAAGTGGTCATTCCATCCATCTTCTAAGAAAGAAGCCATGTTCAACACCTTGAAGGTCAAGAGAGTTCTGTCAAGAGTGTCCATAGCCATTAAAAAACAACCCAAGACACCAAAGCTTTGAAGGAAGATCAAATACCTTTGGAAAAGTGCCCCTCAGAAAAACAAGCTTAATCACTAACTATGCGATCAACAAGGTGGCCTTGACTCTGCTATGAAGAAGATTGAGAACATTATCATTGTCTCCAAGGTGGTCATCAAGGCCAACAATCATCAGATCATGCAAGTAGTAATGAAGTTATATGTCATCAGTATGGTCAAAGGTCAATACAATGACTCAGCCTGAAGAAGAAAAGACCTATATCTGACCTACTGCATAGTATAATGATTTGAATTTTGCCAATAAAATTGGTATCATGTAAGATACATCCAATTAGCTTACTACTCCACTCATGATCATTTCCTAGCAACAACAATCAAAAAAGTTTAAATCAGGATCTTACTTCATAAAAAGATAACAGAATCTTAAAGGCATAATAAGCCTCTAAGGTGATCTAATTTAAACCAGTCTTTGATTCAATAAACATTTATTTATGTCAAGAATTGGGACAAATTTCCAAAAAAATAATGGCCTTTGCTATCAAGAAAACTACATTCTAGTGGATAAAACAACATAAAATATGTAAATAAAAACAAAACCTGCAACATAAATATCAATTTTTTTTTGTGAAAGTCTTAATAAACAGGAGGATCAGGAAAGATAACAGATAGAAGGCAACTCTTGATAAGCAAGACTTCCTCCCATGACATTCCAAACAAATGAAGATCTGGAAACTCTGCCTAAAAACTTCTGATAAAAGAAAACACTATAAATAAGGCTGCCCATTTTATTTTTGTAAAGCTCTAAGTTGAAGAAAATATTCTTTTACATTGAATATTGAAATATTGAAATTGAAACTGAAATATTCTTTTACATCTGCCTCTCTGCATCTTCTGTCCTAGAATCAATACTGTGTATCAGTTCTAAGGTGGAAGAGCAGTAAGGGCTAGGAAATGGGGGTTAAGTGACTTGCCAAGGGTCACACAGCTAGGAAGTGTCTCAGACCAGATTTGAACCTACGACCTCCTGTCTCTAGGCCTAACTCTCAAAATAATGAGCTACACAGCTGCCCCAACATCTTTGATAAAATGTGGTTCTCAGAACTGAAATGATTTCCCAATTATGGTCTTATCATGGTAGAAAAGAGAAGAACAATGGGAATAAGTGGTCCCTTTCACTACTATGGTTATCAATAGACTTCAAAACTAAACAAATGATAGGAGTGATGAAAGACAAAATAGGCAATTTCAGTTATGCAAAACTAACAGGCTTTCTGCATAAGCAAAATAAAAGCAATTAGATTAAGAAGAAATCCTGTCAAATCAATTTTAAAAAGTCTTGAATAAAAATCTACGAGAAAAATCTGGATTCTAAGATATAGAGATATCTTATAAAGAGATATTGAGAGTCATTTTCTAGTAGATAAAGGTTGTAAACAAACTGCTTTCAAATGATAAATACAAACTACTAAAAATTCTAATAAGAGAAATATCAGTTAAAATAATGCTCAGGTTTCACCTCATATCAAAGTGTCAAGGGCCATTAAAAAACTAAAATGTTTAAAGATTTAACACAGGGGCATAAATTTAACATTGATGGACATTGAATCTGGGCTAACCAAACTGGGAAACAATTTGAAGTTGTACTAGAAAAATTATTAAATTATTCATCTGCTTTGACCCAGTGATCTCATTCCTAGGTATCAAACAGAAGAAATTCAGAGCCATAGTAAAACCTGAAAAATGAAATGTATTTACCATTGAATTCAAGAATGGATAAAAAAAAGTGTGCCTATATAGATACTATGGGACATGCATGTGCTAAAACAACAAATATGAAGAAACTTGAGAAGAATTATGTGAACTGATGAAAATAATGCAAATGAAAATAACACTAAAACATCTGACCCCAATTTAAATGTAATGATCAATCTTGATTCCAAAGAAGAGGTATGAAATATAATTAACTCTCATGCATTGTGAGGTGGAGTGGATAATGTATTTAGAATAGTTGTATATCAGTTTAAAACAACTGGTTTTGCTAAAGAGTAAAATGAGGATAATGTCTGAACTATCTCTCTCACATGTTGTCATAAAGCAATGATAGTATAGGGAAACAGATTTTTATTTTAAAACCCTTTATAAATGATAGTCATTGCTTGCAAGTTCAATATTAATCAAGTATCAAATGACTTCCAAAAATGTTCATACAATTTCAGGCTGAAGTCAGGAGTTTGGCTTAAAGGAGGTTATAGCAAAGAATTTGGAGTCAGAGGATCTGGGTTTAAATATCAATTCTATTACTTTGAACTCTCATCATTAAAATGACAGAATTGGACTTGACCTCAAAGGGTTTGTTCTTAATCCAAATTCTATGAATTTTTTTTATTTGCTTGTTACAAAAGAAAGGATGAGGATGGTGTGTGTGTGTGTGTGTGTGTGTGTGTGTGTGTGTCCAAGTCTGTACTAATAGGCTGACAGAAAAGTATGCTGCTGTTATAAACTTAAAGAGAAGCCAAGGCCAACTCTATGCCACGAGGAAATATCATATAGTATTTTAGCAGAGATTTTTGTGGAATACAGAGTAGAATTTGTATTGTTTTGTACCTTTTTGGTAGGCAGAAAGTTCCAGAAACTTACAGTTTGGTTATTAGTCTAATATGAATCTTCCTGTCTAGTAACATATGCATCTGTTAATGTACCTCGGTGTTAAAAAGAGCTCAGTTCTGAAAAGCCAAGTTTTGGCACTAGGGTTAATTAGCCTTTTGGGATACAGGTAGAAATAATCTTATCACATTTATATTTGTAAACCACAGCCCTTTCAAAGCTGCTAGTCACCAAGATAGGGAAGACTGACATCTCCAAGAGATAGAAACTGTTTTGATTATTTGGACTGAGACTCCTTTCTACTGGAATATGCAAACCCCATAATTCCAAACAAGTTTTAAAATTAACAGGAAATTGGGAAAACATGAATTAACCCTCAGTTAAGAGATATTTATTTTAAGAAACAGGACTTCAAATTCCCTCAACATGCCGAATAATTAAAACATTCACAGTAAATACATACTAACAACAAGTAAAATGAGTTATGTTAATTAAATTTATAATTCATAATAGGACTCCGTTACATCACAATATAGCTATGCAAATACTAAAATGGATTTGTGAACTCAATGATGTGTATATTGTTCACAAAACTATATATCCCGACTGATCCATGTGTCTGCTCAACCTTTTCAACTCTTGTTCACTGCCTAGAGCATTGGGATGCTCTCATATTCTGACATAATAAAGACAAAATGATACATGCAATCTGCCTTCTGGTTTTTCCTCATTCTTGTCAGGTGACCAAGTAATTTTGTTTTTCACTCATAAATTTCTGTGATGACATTGTTCTTTGTTTGGAATGTATTACAACCTGCTCACACCTACCATGAACCTATTTGTTGCCCTCTGAGTGCTCCTCAACTTCAATTCTTCAGAAAAAAATTTAGTGTTCTATGACTCATAGCTGTACAATAATGGCAGAAGAATGCTGGTATTAAAAATATGGATCTTCAATTCAAAAAGAAGCTTCGAGTCATTAAAAGAACCTTTTCCTACCCTGCCCCCAGACAACACGGCCTACTTTTTCCCCTTCTTTTCCATTCTAAGTTAAATTTATTGTCTGTCCAAAATATATTTACTTATGGATGCTCATTATAGAGCAGGAATTCTTAAGTTGGGGTCCATGACCTTTTTTAAAAATTGCTAATGATATGTTAGCTATAATTTGTAATCCTATGGATTTTATTTTGTGCATTTAAAAATATTCTTCTCAAAAGAGGTCCATAGGCTTCACGACATAGCCAACGGGGCCCATGAGAAAGAAATGTTACGGATCCTCTTTATAGGCTATCAAATTCAACTGCAAATAATAATCTGGGCTTCAAACATTCTTTATCCACTTAGTATCTACCAAGTGGGTAATTAAGTTGGTAATATAAACAAAGAATAAAAGTAATGAGTTAACCATTATTTTTATTTTGTTTTTTTCAATAAAAAAGAAATCCTGATTTGTAGTCAGAGTTTAGAAGAATACTGTACAAAGGGAAAGTCAGCACAAATGACTTCCTAAAGCAGTGTCTTCTAACATCAGAAGTTATTTTCTTTTTTATTCTCTTTTCTGAATTTTAATATTGCAAAATATATACCTACTCAGTGAGATGCAAAATTGTCTTTTGAGTGCACTAATTTACATGCTGAATTGAAAACTTGATGACAGACTTTAGAAGATTTGTTTTGATCCTAATTCCTATAATCATTTCATTCAGATGACCATAAAAAAAAAAGAAAAATAAAAAAAAGAGGACCTTTGGTCATATTTACCTATTGACACCTAGTTAATATGTGAATCTAGTAATTTAAAATAGATATATAATATACCTAATAGGTTTTTAAAAGACTATTAAGAATACCTTATTAAGCATATATTAAGAAAATTTAATTCTCACTACTCTGCCCACAAATAAGAAATCTTGAATTTTAAATTAGTAACCTAATATATAGAAACATTGCCATGAATATTATCATAATCTGTCAGCCATGGCAGACCTTGGCTAGCAAAGGGATAAACTAAGGAATGAACCAATTCTTTAAGCTAGACACTGTCCTGGCCATCCTACAAGTAGTTCCATGAGTGAGAAGGAATGAAATTTCTGCTCATCTCCAATTGCTTAGAATGACTTATATCTTTAAAAGTATTACTCAAGCAGCCAATTTCTTACATGAAGTCTTTCCTGGACTCCTAAATAATATTTTTTTAACTTTTATATTTTTAACAAATATAAATAATTAGTTACTAAAATCTCACATTTATATTTGTATATATAAACCCCTCTAATAGAATGCAGACTCCATGGAACCAGGAATATTTTTTTTCCTTTTTATCCCTAACACCTAGTGAATACAACACTTTTAGAACCTTCTCTCTTTTAGATTTAGCTGCTTGTTGACTCACTGATTGAAAAAGAACTCCCTTCATTAACAAGGACTGCAACCTGTGTCAATAACTTAGTAGATGAGACATAGGGAATCATTAAAGAATAAAATCCAAGTGACTTTTCCAGGATCATAAACTGGTCACTGTCAGAACTCAGATTGAACTCAGATCCCAGCATCCTATTCATTAAACCATACAGCCTCTATGTATGAAAATCTTTAGGAAAAGAACTCGTTTACATAATAAAAATATCCTTGATGAAAATTTGGAAAAGAACAAGCAGGTTTTCACAAAGATATTCTATAGACAAAATTTTAATACATGATTTAATAAAGACAAAGAAAATCCTCTGTAACTGTTTATTGATAACAAAAAAGGGTTTAATATTTCAATAAAGCAAAATTCATCTGCAAAGGCTCTCATCCAATAAGGCATCTTCTATGCCTTTGTTAAAATCATACGAGATTCCTTAATAGACACAACAGAGATGGTTTAATTTGATGACCCGGTGATATCTAAAGCAAGGTATAAAGCAGGAAGACTTATGCTCACCAAAGGTATTTCTAATAGAAGATATCCAATGCAAATTCCAAATGAAAGTAATATTCCCTATAGGTAATGAACTACCTTAAATGTTGTTATTTATGGATGATATTTTATTGATTGCATCATACTCTAACACTGTGGAATTTTCTAAATTAGATCCATGATCACTCAAAAGAATTTGGCCTATCTAGACAATCAAATAGATGGAGAATGTTTATAGTAGAAATGATAGCATGCAGCCCTCTGGGGGAACCCGTAAGATCCTGTACCTCCCTCCTCAGCTACCTCTTAGTATGTTTGAGAATTAAAAATTTGATTTTAGAGATAATAAGGAACCAGTGGAGTTCAGTAAGAAGTTTAGTGTTATGGTCAGGCATGGCATTTTGCCTGTGCAAATCAGTGGGAAAGATGTTTTGGAGGTAAAAACTGCAAGATTTGGCAATAAGTACATGAAAAAGTATTATAAATCCCTCATGATTAGAGAAATGCAAATCAAAATATCTGAGGTATCACCTTATACCTAACAGACTAGCCAATTGGCAGCAAAGGAAAGTGATAAATGTTGGAGGGAATGTGGCAAAATTAGGACACTAATACACTGCTTGTGGAGTTGTGAATTGATCCAACCATTCTAGAGGGCAATTTGGAACTATGCCCAAAGGGTTTTAAAAGAATGCCTGCCCTTTGATCCAGCCATACCACTGCTGGGTTTGTACCCCAAAGAGATAATAAGGAAAAATACGTGTACAAAAATATTTATAGCCGTCCACTTTGAGGTGGCAAAAAAATGGAAAATGAAAGGGTGTCCATCAATTGGAGAATGTCTGAACAAATTGTGGTATCTGGTAGTGATGGAATATTATTGTGCTGAAAGGAATGATGAACTGGAGGATTTCTATGTCAACTGGAAAGACATCCAGGAATTGATGCAAAGCAAAAGGAGCAGAACCAGGAGAACATTGTACATAGGGACTGATACATTATGGCACAATCAAATGCAATAGACTTTTCTACCAGCAGCAATGCAATGACCCAGGACAATCAGAAGAACTTATGAGAAAGAACACTATCCATATTCAGAGAAGAAAGTGAGGGAACAGAAATGCAGAAGAAAAACATATGATCAATTACTTAGTTTGATAAAGATATGATTAGGGTTTTGATGTTAAAAGATCAATCTACAGTAAATATGAATAACATGGAAGTAGGTTTTGAACAATGATATAACCCAGCTCCGGAAGTGGGGAGGGAAGGGGGCAGGGATCATCAATCATGTAACCATGGAAAAATATTCTAAATAAAAATAAAATAAATAAAATTTTAAAAAAGAAAGTCGGGTTTATATAGTGCCTTCATTTTCCCCTAGTTTCTACCTGAAACAAAATTGCATCTTTTTTTACTGAGAATATTCTTCTGGTGGTGCTACAAAGCATGGAATTCTATAATCTCCAAGAAATGAAAGATGTAAATCAATCAAAAAGCAGCAGATATATTCATCATGGGCTTAAGAAGACTACAATATTTCCAGCAATGAAGTGCACATGCAAAATGGATAACATTATGATAACAAAAGATATTATCAAAGAAATGTATTACCAGAAAAGGGAATGGGCTGATCATGAAGAATGAAGACCAAAAGAAGGGCATGGTACCTATTTGATGTCAAAAAATTTAGAGAAAGGGCTCCAGCTGATTGTTTGAAGAAAAAACCTCAAGCTACTTGAGGGCAGAGATTAATTTCTTTTTTGTATCATCAGCACCCTTGCCCTTATACATATACATCTACATATACCTTATACAGACTAAATGCATAATAAATGTTTGTTGAATTGATTAAAGGGAGATAGTTAAAAGGCAATTCTACATCCCATCACATATAAAGCATTCTTTGTTAATTTTCCATGTATGATAAGAATTCTAGACATGGTATATACTTCCAAATGAGACTACGGGTAAATCTGGCTATTTTTACTGGCATGTCTTGTCCTGAGCACAGAGGATAATAGAATCTATAATGTTCAAAATGGCCTAATTAGTTAATTAGCTCATCCTGCTGTCAACCTGTCTCACAAAAAGTAACACATCAATTTTGGTTTTAGATAGGTCAAGCAATAAAATTTCTTTTGTTGAAAGATTAATCCAAAGTTTTATGGCTCTCATGCAGAAAATTTGTCCTACTCTTCAGCCTGTTTCCTTTTTTCTCTTCTATTTTAGTAATTCTAGGAATGATTCCTCTCCATCTGTGATATTTATGGTCTCCAAAGATCTCTAGAAAGTTAATATGATGCACTCTCACAGACCTGCTTGTGATATAGGCTGGCCAAATTAAATATTAGGCCCTTTAATCTACCCTAATAAATCAGTCCCTTCATCTTACTCATTATTTTTATTGTTATTCTCTGAACTCTCTCCAATTTGTCTATATTCTACTGGTACTGACATGCCCCAAACTTAGCATAATACACCTGGCCATGCAGAGAAGGCAGAAAGCCTAACACCAGATTGCAAAGTGGATCTGTCAGCTGCCTATTCCATAAAACAGGGCCTAAATATGCATCCTAAACTAGCTTTAACATGTCCTTAATGAAATACATAAAACATCATGTAATAATAGCATAATGAAATAAACAATAATTGGAGAAAGCTGAATCAATTCTACAATATTAAAAAAGTTAAGCTGTTGACTATGTAAACAAGAAGTAAAATAAGAAAATAACACTTAAAAATAGTTTTCAGAAATATCCAAAGCATTGTAAATTGAAAAAAGTCACCATGATGAGAGAATTAGGAATACCTTTCAGAACTATAAGTTTGTTTTTTTTCCAATCAATCGACAAACAAAAAGTGTCTACTGTGTGCTAGATAACTTTGCTATATACTGAGCATACAAAGACATAAATGGAAGTCTCTGTTCTCAAGCAATGTTCAATCTAGAGGAAAACAATAAGTACAGTAAATATATAAAAACTGAATATAAGATGATTGAGGAAAGGAGGCACTGGCAACTAGAGGGAAATCATTGCTGTTCCCCTTCATTTTCAAGGAGGACCAAAGACATCACGGCATGATACCTTTACTTGTACATCTTTACTCTGCGCCCCCTTCCCCAGGGAATCAAGAAATGCTTCAAAAAGGAGGTAGTGTGTGACCTGAGTTTTGAAAGAAACCAGGGGTGCTAACAGAGATGCAGAGATGGAGAAGTAGTGTCTTCTAGAATATAACAGCCTGTGTTGTCAGAGGCATAGAGACAAGAGCCAGAATGTCATATGTCTATAATAGCAAGAAAATTAAGTTGAGCAAGATTATGCGGTAATAGATGGTGTTTATATAGTGCTATAAAATTGCAAAAGCTTTACAAATATGAGATGTGAATTTTCACCTTAAATAGATATATAAATATTCCAGATTAAATGCTTATCTCAAGTCACTGCCAGGGTCTTATCAGCCAGTTAATAGAGAGTCTCTTCAGTTATGTGTCTTTCTCCTCAAGGTATCTCTGTCCCGATTTTCTTGTGCAGGTTTAACTATACTGACTTCCCAATATAAAATATAGCAGTTTATACAACAAGATATTAAACCACAAAATTTGAAATCAATTCTGCAAATCTATTAGTTAGGTCAGTCACTCATCAGTTAATCTTGAGCCTACAGCTTAAATACATCTCAATTATTTCCATTGGATGAAAATGTATTAATTCAGTCTGGAGATTAATATAGGTTTAGAAATCATTACACACGCCCTCAAGCATGAACCAGATGTGTTATACAAGTTAACCCCCTATTTTATAATATCAGCCTACTAGAGAAATGAATATAGATAGCAGCCAATAATTTGAACCATATAAATTTTCCATTAATGTAATTTCTCTTTTTAAATCACTTTTTTAAAGTTCCAATGTAACATGGATGAGCAAAGGACAATACAGGCACAAGTCAAAAACAGCTCCACTATATCAGACTTGAAAACATCTTTATCATTTCCAAGATTATAAGAATACACATTCATATTTTGTATATTATAACAGCTTTTTTCCAAAACTAAAAATAAGGCTATCTGAAAATTTGGCACATTTATCACTTGTGGACCTTCTGTCTTAAAAAAGTGAACTTTAATGATGTTTTTCAATGATCAGTTTAGACAACAGTCATGAAAACTGCATCTCTTCTTGTATAAAGTTAATTATGTTATGTCCTAACCCTGCTGAAACATAGAAAAACCATCTACATCTTTCTCCTGGACAAAAGTAGTTATGAAGTTAGTGATAGTATAAATTCCAGAGTACAACATACCAGTAAATGTTGGAAGTGGATAAAGGTAGCTAGAGGCTATATGTTGATGATACACATCTATCTGACAGAAGGGGGAGAGGTCACTACTAATGCTACAAAGCAGTAAATCCATTAAAAGTTTATTATCTGCTACATATTCATGCAACTTCCCAGCAAGGGTCCACAGTGGCATCTGCTCATCAAATCTAATGTTGTTTACTTCTTCCTTATTGTTTACTCCTTCCTCATCTCTAAAGCAATATTTGACCCACACCCTCCTTCTGGTATTCTCTCCTCCCTTAGCCTATAAGAAAGCATAACTGCCTGGTTTCTAAACTTCTTCCATAGCTTTCAAAACACTATTCTTTGGGCAGCTGGGTAGCTCAGTGGAGTGAGAGTCAGGCCTAGAGACAGGAGGTCCTAGGTTCAAACCCGGCCTCAGCCACTTCCCAGCTGTGTGACCCTGGGCAAGTCACTTGACCCCCATTGCCCACCCTTACCACTCTTCCACCTATGAGACAATACACCGAAAGTACAAGGGTTTAAAAAAAAATGCTTAAAAAAAAAACAACAAAAACAACCACTATTCCTTAAAGTTTTCTCTTTTCTTCCCCTATCTCTAACTACACTCTTCCATAGGAATGTCATTTTATGTCTAGTTTCAAGCAGCATCTCTGTGCACATGACTCCCAAATCAATATCCCCAACCCTGACCTTTATCCCAAGCTATAGTTTGTGCCTCTCCAACTGCTTATATGTCATTTCTATCTGGACCTTCCCCCTTCCTAAAACTTTTCTCCAAAGCTTTTTCCTCCCAACTTTACTATCACTGACATCTCCCAAGTTAGAAATCTTGGCGTTACTTTTAATTGCTCTCTCTCTTTTACCTGTCATATCTGATAAGCTGCTATCCCATTCAAACTTCCAACTGCTGAGGGCAGCAATATGGCTCAGAAAGCCACTTGGTTCTTATCTTCCTGGCGTATGACCCTAGGCCAGTCACTTGAACTCCACTGCCTAGCCCTTACTGCTCTTCTGTCTTGGAACCAATGTACAGTATTGATTCGAAGACAGAAGGTAAAAGTTAAAAAAAAAAAAGCTTCCAATTAATTGGACTCACCATCTTCCTTATGACATGTTGTATTATGCTAGCCTGAAACCATGTCCCAGTAAAACTAGACCATGCACACAGACAGCCTAAATATCCCTGCCTCTGTCTTTCCTTGATGCTATTTCTTATGCCATTAATATTCTCCTTCCACATACTTATATCTTTTGCATTCCTATCTATCCTTGGTTCCTTCTCTTGGGGTGCTGAATGGAGTTATAGAAAGTCAAAAAAGAGTGTTGAACAGGGATCACTATAAGCTTCTCTATCCAATCTTAACTGGGTCCTCATTATTGCAAGGTAGTTCTTTACTCCTCCTTAATAACTCTCATACTGCCCCCTCTCCATAGCAGCTATTCCAAACCTTCCCTTCTTTGGTCAAACCTCCCACACTACCTCTTCCAAACCATACCACTTACAAAGAACTTGCCTCATACTCTACTGATTAAAAAGAGGCCATTGTCCATGCAATCTCACTTGATCCCTTCTCTACAAATCACAGCCCCTTTATTTCATTCATTATTCACTCCCTCACTTGAGTTTCTGCAGAGATCACCCTTATCACCAGTTAATGCCTCTTAACCCTTGTAATCACATACACTTTTCTTCAACCAATTAATTCTCTCTCACTTTAATTTATTCAGTCTCTCCATATATACTGATTTATTCCTTGCCATCTATGAACACAGCAAAAATAAGCAGTGAATTATGGGGGAAAAATACCCTTTTGAGGCTATAATTTGCCTCCATTTTATATTTCTCCTCCTTTTCTCTGCCAAGATAAAAACATAACAAAAACTACCTACCCTCACTATATCCACTCTAAACCTTTACAATCTGGCTTCCAAATTCAATAACTCAAATGTCTCTTCCAAAGTTACTAATGATCCCTTAATTGCCAAATCTGGGGATCTTTTCTCAATCCTCATCCTTTTTTACAGTTCTGCATTATTAGACACTGTTAATTACCCTTATTCCTTGGATACTCCGTCTTCTCTGGACTTTCATAATATTCTTTTTCCAACTGCCTGACCATTCCTCCTCATTATCCTTTCTTGGATCATCCTCTACATCACACATCTTCTAACTAAGAATGTGCTCTAAGGCTTTTGTCTTGGGTTCTTTCAGTCAATAGATTATCTCATCAGCCCCCGTGGGCTTTATTTTAATCTCTATGTTTATGATTGACATATCATGTATCTAGCCCCAGCCACTTTCTTGAAGCTCTAACCCATTATCAGTTGTTTATCAGATATTGCCAACAAGATATTCCACAAATATCTCAAGTCTAACATATCCAAAACAGAACTCATTTCCCCCCTTCATCCCAATCTTATTCTGAATGACTCTATTTCTGTTCAACACACACCACCGCACTTCCAATCAATAAAGTTCACAAGCTCACTGTTATCCTTTATTACTCCTCTCCAACCCCTGGTCAATCCCTCATATAAAATCGGTTGCCAAAGCTTGCCATTTCTACTTTAATGGCATTATTCCCTGCACTCATCACCTCTTTCCTAGACTATCACAACTACTTCCTGACTGGTCATCTTGCCTCACTTTTCACTATTCCAGACCTGTCTTCACACAGGTGTGAAAGTCTTTTTCTTTAAGTTATATCTGTCCAAATCACTTCCCTATTAACTATACTCTAGTGGTTCCCTATTAAATCTGTATCAAACAGAATTCCCTTTCTTTTTCTTTTAAAGACTGGTCCCCAACCTACTTTTCTGTAATCATTATACATTCTTCCCCCCTTTATACTCTGCAATATAGCCTTGTGGGCCTTCTAGCTGTACTTCACACATGACACCTCTTCCTCTGTCCCTCTGCCTCTGTAATAGCCATCCCCCAGGGCTGGGATATATTCTTTACATAATCTCATTTCTGAGAATCCCTTCCTTCCTTTAAGACTCAAGCAACCCCTCTAATGTAACCTTTTTTTGAACCTCTCCCTGATAAGAATACTCTTCCTACCAAACTATCTTGTATTAATTTATTATCTATTTTCGTTTTTAAATTTTATTCATTTTTTTAATTTAGCACCACCCTCTCCTCCTCATACCATAGAAAGCATAATCTGGCAAATGGATATATATAGAGATTATGTCTTTGGTGTTTCATTTTCTCAGTTCATTCTCCAAAGGCTTGTATTTAACTTGTATATGATAATTTAGGCATATACTTTTTCTGATAAAATGCAAGCTCTTTGAAGGCAAGACATGTTTCACTTTTGTCTTTTTTATCCTCATTGCCTGTCACTGTTTTTGAAATATAGTGAATGCTTATTGATGTAATAATCATCATAACAATTTGGTAATAGTTGAGAAATAAAGAGGTTGATAAGTAGAATAAGTTAGTATATAATATACAAAAATAAAAGAACAGATTAACCTAGCATTTGATAAGCTACTAAGGGCATTGATTTACTATTTTAACAACAACAAAACTATTAGGAAAACTGAAAGTAGTCAGGTAGAAACTTTGACTATGTTTCACATCAACATACCAAGATTATCTCCAAATGGGTACATGACTTAGATGTAAAGAAGGACATCATGAACAAATAGAGGAACATGGAATAAACAACCTGTCAGATCTATCTTTTAGGTGTCAACTAAAATATTACTTCTTATAAGACACCCTTCTCCTGGATCCCTATAATTAGTAATCACCTCTCCCCACCAGATTTCACAGAGTACTTTGCTGACATCTCTCTGATACGCGTATTATTTTGTACTATATTTATTTGTGTATATGTAATAGGCCCTCTACTAGACTAAAAGATCCTCAAAGGTAAGGACTAATTCTCTTATCACAACACATTATATTACAGAGTGCCTTTCTTATGATACTCTGGGCACAGTAGCACTTAATATATGCTTATTATTTTTGAAAACTACATTTGGAGGGTGGGACAGCTAGATGGCTCCATGGATTAAGAGCCAAGCCAAGAGATAAGAGGTCCCAGGTTCAAATCTGGTCTCAGACATTTCCTAGCTCTGTGACCTGGGGAAAGTCACTTAACCCCAAGTGCTTTTCTTTTACCACTTTTCTGCCTTGGAACCAACACGTAGTACTGATTCCAAGATGGAAGGTAAAGGCTTTTAAAATATATAAATATGGGAAAATATATATGTTAAGTTAATAAGTATAGTGGACTCACTTTTTATAAATCATTATTAGCAATTATAGGTATGACTACTATATGAAGATAGCTATCATACAAAGGAAACTGTTATGTTGAGCAGACATCATAGGATAATTTATCTACAGAAGGAATCATGGGCAGACAATCATTAGTGACAGGCAGACAAAAAACTAAATAATACCTTCATTAATCCTCACAGATCCCAATATTACACAAAACTGATTGTGAATAGTAATTTGGAAATGATATCTTAAGAATTGCAAGAGGGCTTCTTTTCTTTATTTTCCCATTTAGAAAATAGAGATATCTACAATACTTGAATAGGACTAAATACATAAAATACATTAATAGAACTAAATATAATAGGACTAAAAACAAACAAATAATATGTTTGTTAATTTTAATCATCTTTTCATTTACTAAGAACTTTTGAGACTTTAAGAATTAAATATTTTAACTCAAATGGTATTACAATCATATAAGAAAACAATTTTCTCATTTTATGAGACATTTCCACTCACTACCTTCTTTGAATTTGAAGGTAATCAAAGTATTCAATAAACAAATCAATTCAATAATCAAAGTAACGTGTGCTGAAATATTATATATATGTATATATATAAAAATAATGAGTTAATTTTGGTAAGATTTTAGCTTTTTAGAAAATCTCTTTTATGTATATGACATATATTTCTGTTCAAGTAGATAAGTTATCTAGTTGTAAGATTTAAGAATTAATATAACTCTTATATGTGGTCACAACTAAGATAATTTTTCTTTTTTAAACCTTTACCTTCCATCTTAGAATCAATATTGTGTATTGGTTCCAAGGCAGAAGAGTGATAAGGGGTAGCCAATGGGGGTCAAGTGACTTGCCCAGGGTCACACAGCTGGGAAGTGTCTGAGGCCAGATTTGAACCTAGGATCTCCCATCTCTAGGTCTGGCTCTCAACCCACTGAGCTACCCAGCTGCCCCCACAACTAAGATAGTTTTCACAAGTCTATTTATCAATAAGGAAGCTAAGGGGCATGTAGTTGGTTCAGAAGATAGAAAGTGAAGGTCTGGAGAAGGGAGGTCCTGGGTTCAAATCCAGCCTCAAGACACTTCTTAGCTGTCTGACTATGGACAAGTCACTTAACTCCAATTGCCTAGTCCTTATTGCTCTTCTCCCTTGGAACCAATACACTATCCATTATAAGACAGAAGGTAAAGGTCAAAAAAACTTCAATTAAAAAATAAGCAAACTAGCAAAATGTATATCAATGTATTAGTAATTCAAATTACCAAATTTATTTAAAATCATTTTGATTTTAGTAATTAAAAAAATTAGATTGAGAGAGTCAGCTGGCTAAGTGCCAGCACTATGACTCGTATTTGGCTCTCCTAAGAATAACCATCAATAAAAACCTTAATCTTTGCAGGCCTGTTTTCTTATCTATAAAATGAAAGGGTTTGTTGAGCTAATTGCCAAGGTCTCTTCCAGCTCTCAGATCCTATGATTTAATTCAATTCATCAAGCATTTGTGAAGCTCCTAATATATGTAAAACATGTTATTAGGCATTGGGAATATAAAGAGAAAAAAAATGACAAACAGTTCCTGGCCTTCAAGGAACTATTAGGGGGGAACATATAAATTCAATATAATTTGATGAAGATGATAACTCTGAAATCAGGAAATGTTTGCTATAGAAGGTGGCACCCAAGTTTCATCAAAAAAGGAAGTCTAAGGATTTTATGGTATAACTTTTTATCAGGTTTTTCTTTCTTTTAGTTTGGATTCCTGCAATTAAAATAAAGATAAAGACTCTTTAACCTTTTCTTTAATTTTAAAACAAATTTGGGTTTCAAAGAAAAAACAGGAGACATTCAAAACAAATACTGATTATTTTATCCTCTAATATGTGACATTTACATAAAAACTTGTCAGTTTATGCTGACTTCAAAAAAGACAAAAATGTTTAATCTTAAATTGATTTTAAACTATGAAGAATATATGTGGGGTCTCATTAAAGTACTATACATGTCATAAAACTGAATTTTGCAAGTCAGAGATATCAAAAGTATACCTAAATAAAAAGGGATTATATATATTTACATACATATGTGTTAGTTAAAATCACCTGGGGTTCTATTTACATACATACGTACATATATGAAACAAGTTTCCAGTGCCTTCCTTGACAAATATTATAGACACATCACTAATTTAGAATGGGGTTTTGTTTTTAAAGTTTTTTTAAAATCAGTTGTTTAGAACATCAAAGAGTTTCCCAGAGAGTGATATAAAAATTATCCTAGGAGACACATCCAAAAGTCTGTGTAGTCCATAATGTAGCTGAAATACTTTTGGGTCAGTTGTATCCAGCTCTTTGTGACCCCATTTGGGGTTTTCTTGGTAAAGATATTGAAGTGGTTTGCCATGTCCTCCTCCAAGTCATTTTACAGATGAAGAAACTGAGGCAAACAGAGTTAAATGACTTGCCCAGAGTCAAATAGCTATAAAGTATCTGAGGTCAGATTTGAACTTGTCTTCATAACTCCAGATCTGGCACTCTCTACTACACTAATTAGCTGTTCTACAACTGCAATAAAAACATTTTTAAAAAGGACTTTTGCAATACTAGTAAATAAACAAAACCAAAAAACCCTCAATAAAATTGACCACAATACTTTCCTAAAAAAATCAGTCCTTGACAAAATCAAGTTTAATAATGAAAAGCTCAAGAGAAGGGCTTTTGAAAGAATTATGAAATGGAAGTAGTGGGAACTTTCAGGGTTTTAAAAGAGGCTGATATCACTGGATTTTATTATGTCTAATCTGAGTTCAAGTTTGGTTGGGTATCAAGACCATCAGGGTGAGTGACAAAAGGAACAGGTAGCAGAGGATCAGTTCTTTTTATATTCTCCATGTACACAAATTGTAAATTAATAACAGAAGCATGTCTGTTGTGAGATTTTGGGGTGTTTACCTATGGAATGTATAACACAAATAGCTTTTCTGTAATTTCTGTTTGTTTTTTTTATGTTTTGTACCAAGTTCTTTCCTCACCATAACCATATGTCATGATGTAAAACTCACATCTCTATAAAGCTTTAAAAAAACAATCTTACTTTCCATCTTGGAATCTATACCTTGAGTTGGTTCTAAGACAGAAGAGCAGTAAGGGTTAGACAATGGAAGTTAAGTGACTCGCCCAGGGTCACACAGCTAAGAAGTGTCTGAGGACAAGGTAGACAGAGGACCACCCATCTTTAGGCCTGGCTTGCAGTGCACTGAGTCATCTAGCTGCCTCCTATTTTCTAGATTTGTATACTATATTCTATATTTACTAAGCACTAGAAAAGAATTTAAATATCTTCAACCACATAATGTTGAACTTTAGAAAATAAAAAAAAAAATGTCTGGGCTTATTGATTCCAGTCCAGATACTTTGTAGATACATTTGTGCATTCAGTAAAACTAAATGAGTCAGTTTAATAATGTTCCTAAATTTTAATAAAGACATTACTAAACTTAATATCTCATCCTCTCTTACTTCCTTATCCAAATTCACCAAAATTTCATCTACATGACCTCTGCTTAACTAGATACCAACTGTACCCAGACTGTTTGGAAGACCTTTTAGCTTTTCTCCCATATATTTACATTCAGCACATGTATTTACAGTCAGTATAACATCTCAACATGGAAGTGCCACTCCATATACTCTTTTTGATGAGAGCTTGCTGTGTCAGGTTGACTTAAGAGATGTAATGCAGCTTCACATAAGAGGGACTATAAAAGGATCTCACTCTGTTTATACAAAAAATGTGTATTTTGTAAAACACAAAATAAGAGAATATTTTAAAATGTCACACTATAGGCAAATTCTTGTGCAATCAGCCATAAGATGTTTTGAAATATCAGATTTTTTTGAAGTGTTCTTTGTCCTAATCAGTCTAGATATATCAAGTCTAAGAAGTATGCTTGGGGATTTTAAATAAATAAATGTAGCAAGAAAATGACACTATGGGGAATTTGAATATATAAAAAATCCCCAAGAGGAAAAAGAGAAGGGAAATTTCGGAGAGAAATAGAGAAAATCAAGTTTATTTTGGTGCTGAAAACTAGTGTACACATCTATTTTTGATATTCACAAGATTTTGCATTAACTATTTTAAGAGGGAAAAAGACTAATATTTTCCCAATGAGCTCCTATACAAATTATATAGATCATGAGCATTCCACAGAATATAGTTTGGCAAACTAATATAAATCAATCCATTTTTATTATCTACTAGGGTATGTATATTCAGGCTGAAGACAATATACAAGAAAATTTAAACTATGTGCTTGTGGATTTTATAATCTGAGTTAGGACAAGAAATAAATACATATGAACCACAGCAAGCAACATTAAGCAGAACAGAATTTTATTTCCCATCCAGCTGATTTCCTGGATTTCATGATCTCTAGCAACTCACCATTCTGTAAGATGAATTCTTATCTAAGCACAGCTAGGTGACTCAGTGGATAGAGAGCCAGGCCTAGAGATGGGACAGCCTGGGTTCAAATCTGACCTCAGATGCTTCCTAGCTGTGTGACCCAGGGAAGTCATTTAACCCCCATTGCCCAGCCCTTACCAGTCTTCTTTCTGCCGTGGAACTGAAATGAATTCAAATCTGAAAAACACCTCCTCCGGTTATTTCCTACACTATATGACTATGGGACTTCATAATGCCCAAACACTAAGTGCCCTCCTTTGTTCTTTCCTCTTCACCCCATCAATAACATTTCAGCTTCCTTTTATGTGTTGTCTCCCATGATTAGACTGGAAGTTCTTTGAGGGCTGTTACACCTTTTTTTTTTTAATTCCCCTGTGCTTATAGCACAATGCCTGGCACAGAACAGGCATTTAATGTTTATTGGTTTTACTTCTGACAACTATATAATTATCTATGAAACTATATGATTCAGGTTTTAAGTGTTATAGAATGGTCAACTGCCATCTCCTCTGTTAAGTCTTAGGTCTCCAGTGGTGACCTAATTAACCAGTGTATACTTAACTGTGAATATGTTTTATCCTGGCCACCCCAACTCCTCTAGCAGAATTTAAGCTGACTTGGTGAAGGGGCCCTCATTTTTTGTCTTTGTATCCTTGGGTCCTAGCACACTGCCATGAGCATTACAGACAACTGTTGAAACCACTCCTCCAATCTCTCTCTGTTTCCAACATCACTATTAATCACTCCACATTAGGAAAAGATTAATAAGTGTTTTTTAAATTGAGTCACTATCCCAAAAGGAATAGAGCTCAAAAGAAAGCATCGGACAATTCCTGCCTCAGAGAAGTCACTGCTTTAATTCCTCTTTAATTCTGAGTACTATAGGTTTTTTTTTTTTTGGTGAGATCCACTCATGCCAATTCTTATACAGATATAAGTGTGCTCCATTTTAGAGTGGGTAGGAAAATTGACATTTTACACAGGCATTTTATTATGTGCTCATTACTACATACTCTTATTACTGCATGTTTGAACACGTTGGGCTCGGTTTCTGTACAAAGTTGAGAATGCCATAAGTGGCAGTTTTCAAAATATCACCTCCTACATTAGATTCCAAAGCAATTCAACAGGAAAAGCATTATTTGATTTTTACTGTTTTACTGTCAAGTAAGGCTAAATAAAATTGACCATAGAATAATTATAATAGAGTGACAATTAATTGTTGTTCATCTAAATATGGACAAATGGCATGAAATGTCAGAAATATTATTAAACACACTTATTAAGAACATTACAAGTGCTTAAGAAATGCTTGTTGACTGACTGGCTAGAACACTGTTCTTACTTGCTTGAATTCCATCAAAGTTCACACTTTTCAACATGGAATCTTGAAAGAACTTTTCCCTGAGGTCAGGCTATGTTCCTGGAATCATAAAATATGACCATTTCAAAAAAACAATTAAATATATTAAAAAGATTGAAATATAAGAAAATATAATTTTTAAGTAAGTCACCTTTGTGTGGTTAGAAAAGTAGAAAAAAAATTAAGAATGACTACCAGGTGACATAGAAAGCTAATAAATATTCCTAAATGTTAGAAAGAATATATGTTTATGTATGTAAACACTTATAGTTAGTCTTGATTTTTATAAAATTGTCTGTAGAGGTATAGCAATCCAAGTCTTTTAAGTGTTACAGTAAAACCTTAAAAACAGTTTAAATAAAAAGAATTAAATTCTGAATCTTTTAATTTGATTGACATAAACTGCATCTTCAAAAAGTCTTTCACACATCTTACATTTCCATAGACGAACAATCAATGAGGGTATTCCCTCCATCTTGGCAGATGAAACTTTTTTCTCATCCTATCTCCCTCTTATGCATCAATTTCAACCAATTCCAGGTCTTCCTCTTTTTCTCTTGACATCAGACTGATATCAAAAGAATATATAGGCAATCCTGTTATCCCTCACTCTCACTCACCACATGACTGGTCTGACATCTTTCTCTAGTAAAACTCTCTGATGACATTCCTTTACATGGTTCCTCTTGAAATAGTTCCTGGTCAGGAATGTCTTACAGCCTAGCCTGCACCTTCCTTCAATGTTTAGAAGACTCTCAACTTTCATTTTTTGTAGAGATGATAATGATAATAATAATAATAGTCAATAATTAAAAGAAAATTTTAAGTTTGGAAAGAGTTTTAAATTCATTATCTCATTAAATCTTCACAACATTGTGAAGCAAGTATTGTACTATGAGTATTATTATCTCTATTTTGCAGATAAGGAAACTGAGGCCCTAAGAAGTTACATTACTTGCTCAGTGTCAAAAGGTTAACATACATCTAAGGCAGGATTTAAATTCAGAGTTTGAACCTCTCATAGAATTTCAAAGTTGGAATAAACTAAACTGCCATCTAGTCTAACTGATACCTACCTGGTACAGATACAAAGCTAAGCCTGGTGTCAGGAAGGCTTGAGTTAAAATTTGATCCAAAGCACCTACTGTGTCTGTGTGACCCTGGTCATTTAAAGTCTGTCTTTCTCAAGTTTCTTAATAGTACCTACTTCCCAGGGTTATAGTGAGGATCAAACAATTGTAAATTGTTTTAATTTAAATTGTAAATTGTAATAATTGTAAAGGACTTCTTTATTAGCACAGTCTGGCACACAGTAAGTGCAATATAAATGCTAGTTTCATGACTACCATTATTGTCAAAAAATTCCCTCTACAATGTATCTGCAGAATTCCGAATTCTCTAGCCCAGTCGGCAACCTGTTTGGCCATAAGAGCCATAAACGCCACATTTTTTCAAATGTAATTTCGTGAGAGCCGTACAGTGCTCGCAGTGCGCGCTCCTGTAACAGTGCCTGAAAAAAAATTGACTTTATGGCTCCTGCAGAAAGAGCCATATCTGGCCCTCGAAAGAGCCAGATATGGCTGGAGAGCCATATGTTACTGACACCTGCTCTAGCCACTCTTCAGTACTCAGAAGACTATATACAATAAAGACTAATACTATAAAGATGGTTGTTTCCTTAAGAATAATTTACAGATATCCTGATTTCCTTCTTTCTTTCTTTCTCTCTAATCTATTTATATATAGATCTATCTGTAGGCAATGTGGCAACAGTAAACAAACTCACAGATTAGCTCAGATTATCTTCTGTATGCTGTAGAAGATGAACTTGGATGAAATTCTTTCAAAACTATTTAATTATTATGTAGCTTTTCTCTTTTTGTTTTTTAACTTTTCATGTGGTTCTCCTCAAATAAATTACTACTTCCTCAAGAAAGCTACACCTCATAAGTCTTAGATATTTGTTAATGTGATCTAAAATAAAAGCTCTATGGTGTTACTAAATAGTGCTCATAGCAAAGGAAATTTAGTCGTTAATACTACTTACTAGGTAGTAAAAAAGACTAAGATATTTAAATTTTTTCAACAATGAGAGCTTAAAAACCAGATTTCTGGTTAGTGTGCAGGTGATCAGAAAATCAGCTTAATAAGCATGCCTCCCTCCCAAACATTGCAGATAGTTGAAGTTTTGCTGTGATTTATTTCAGCATAGTTGTCCCCACATAAATATTTAATGGAACAAATATGCACTCATCACAATGGTAGAAACCTTTCTAAGTGCCAAGTTAACTTTTATGTCACTTACTTCTAAATGAAAAGGGGTAAAGAGTTCATGAAAAGTAACACAAAAATAAAATGAAACAGGCAATAAGGCTACATTAGCACGAATTCTCCACATAGTATTTTTATACTTAACAAATATAAATATTCAGCATAAGTCATTCCAATTTTGAATGTGGTTACTAAAATGTATGAAAGCACGATTCATTTACAGTAAAAATTATCGTTTGGGGGTATCAAAGATGTGTGTGTTCATTTAGAAATATAATGCAATATTTAAGTACAGTAACAAATTACTATATAATAAATTATTCTTTAAGGGACAATAGTGAAATGACAGAAGGACTTTAAGGCAGGGGTCGTGGATTCCTTTGACAGTTTAGTGAAACCTAAGGATCCTGTCTCAGAATTATGTTTATAAAACACATAGGGTTACAAAGAAAATCAACTGTAATTAAAAAAAAAATTCATTCTTAAGTTCACAGACAACTTTTGACAGGGAAAGGAAAAGGATAAGAATCATAAAATCATAGTTTATTCTTTTCTTAATAACAATTCCTTAATAATAGAAAAAGAAAGTTGGTTTAAGATTATCTAAATCCCATAGTGATAACATTTGTAGGACTGGAATAACAAGAACAAACAGAATTACTAATTACCTTTCTACTTCATTCTAGGGTAACTTTTGGGTTCTAAGAGAAATTAAGTAAAAATACAGTTTTATTCCAGTATATTTCCAGAACACAAATTCTGATGTGGATAATGTTTACAAGAAGTAATAAACTCTAATTTTCTTACTTTCTTTCTAATTTGTGGTCTTTTGTTAAAATTAAGGCAAAATGATTGATTTATTTAACTTCTAAAAAAACAGGGTTGGGTTTAATAAACAGTGGTATATTGAAAATAGTAGTAGATTGAGTAGAAGACCTAGGTTCAAATTCTAGTTGTTCTTACTACCTTTCTTGGGCAAATTTCTTGGTCTCTCGGGTTTCAGTTTGTTCACCTTACAAAAAAGTATCTGTCAGTTTTCCCTGTCTAGAAGAAAGATAAGGAGAGATAATTTTTAAGCCCCATGGGCACCCAAAGGCCAATCAAAAAGTCATGGCCTTTATTCATAAATAAGTCCCTTAGACCCTCACTCATTACACAAAGTTCTAATAAGATTGGTTATCTAATTCTGAAGCCCAAAGCAGATTAGAAGAATTCTAAATGAAGTGGAGCCAGGGCAGAGGGAATATCACTACATGATAATCTGATAGCAAGGTAGAGAAAGAAAAATACATCAGAAAGAGACATAAGTACTTAAAAGGTATAGTACTGTCAGTCAATTTTAATACAGAATCAAACAGTCTCCTTATACATGAAGTAGTTTGGGTCACAGGAAGGGCTCTGAATTTGGAATTAGAAAACTTGGATGATTTAGCATATGTGGGTGATCTCTGATCACTTTTCAGGGGCCTACTTTCTTCATCTGTAAAATGGGGCAATTAGACTACATGTCTGCTAAAATTTCTTTCAGACAAATAATTATCTCAAGAGACATTGAGGAATGTTAATATATTTTAAAATAAAATTATAAGTGATATCTATAATATGACCCAGAGTTACCAAAAAAAAAACCAAAAAACCACACATTACACTAAACCAGGTTAACAGAGCACATAGTTGCTCTTAAGCCAAGGAAATAGGACACAGTCTATAAATATTTCTATCCCAGAGGGGTAAATATTCAGCTACCTGGCAAAACAGAACTGAGCAAAACAAAAAAACTTGCTATCTAGAATTATTTATACCAAGATTTTGGAAACTAAGGTCCTGGGTATCTAAAACCTATTGTTTTAGGTACTAAAATCATAGACTCATGGATTTTGGTCCTAGTTTGTGCTTAGAATAAGTAACCCAATGTTTAAAAAAAAAAGCCATGATTCAGATTTACTGGGCAAACTGCTTCTAAATCTCATCTGTAAGCAGCCTTTTACTATTATCTTAAGTTATAAGGGGAAGGGGAGGGCGGGGTGGACAAACATCTTTTAAGCACCTACTATTTCCCAGACACTGAGCTAACCATTTTACAAATATCTTATTTGATCATTTTATAACAGACCTATCAGCACTTTAAAATATTATGGTTGCATATAATCCAGTAGAAAAGCATTGAAGTGTAATAGAAAAAAGGCCTCAAAATTTGGATTCAAGTCCTTCCTGTGACACTTTCAGTCCCCCAGATAACCCGAAAGAAAAAGTTTCCTCACCTGGGAGTTCCCTATACTCATGAAATCACAGGTCCATATTTTTATCATACTATAATAGATTTTTAAGTGGACTACTTGACTAAGAATTAAACACACACACACACACACACACACACACACACACAGAGTCAATAGCATCCTAGAACACATCTTTGGGTTTTCTTAAAATAGGAGGTATATTTAGAAACAACGATTGATTTAATCTACTAAAAATCAGTATTTTTTCCAATATAGAATTGCTTAGAATATATAGAGACTGAAAGTGCACGAGAGATCATCAAGTTTACATTTTCAGTTCAAAACATATTTAAATCACCCTCAACAGGTTAAGAATCTTATCATAGTTTTAATTATATTTGGGTCTTCCATTCTAATATTAATAACTACATAAAATTCTTCCTAACATCTAATCTCAATATTTAAATATGCTATACTTTAATTTCATCTTATTATTTCCTTGGTCTGTATAAAAAAAAGAATATCTTTGGGGGTTTAGATCATAAGGCTACAGATGAAGTATATGTACACATTTATAAATTACCTACATTTTTTTTACAGAGATCTTACTGTTCAATCTACTAGTCCCCTTGGAAATTCTTTACCTACCTGCTCATCTCTAAGGTCTCAATGTCCCATTTTAGTTAGTGATCCCAGACCCAATAATCTCAGGTAAAGCTGACTTGCAAACTTTGGTATAGCAAAAAAAAAAAAAAAAAGTGAAAAGGAACTAATAATTCCTTTGTGTTATATACACAAACAAAATCCTTGTAAATGTTGCCATGTTTATGCTGTCAAGCTCCAAAGCTGGTTTGCAACCAGGTGTGGTTCTGACATCTTTTTCTGTTGTACCTACACACAGTTGATACCACAGCATAAATCTTTAGAAATTATTTTTCTTCCTCAGAGAGGGTATCTGGCCTAAAATATATACAATACAATGCTTGCCTTAGAATTTCTACAAATACTAAAAAATACTCACAGAACAATGGGTATAATAAAAATATAATTTTATAAACAAGAAAATAGGTAAGAAGTTTAAGTGATTTTCCCAACACTACAGATGGAGTGTCAGCTCTAAGATTAAAGCTAAGCAGCTCATTACTCCCTTCCTTGTACTCAAACTACTTAGGTGGCATTTTTTTTTTAGTAGCTAAGTCTCTTAACTAATCTCATTGCAAAACTTAACCAGAACAACTGCCAATATAATGTTCTTTTCCAATAGATAAAAGCATACAATTGGGGGGAGGGAGGAGGTAGAGCTGGATCTAGAAATTTACATGGAAATATAGCAAACTAAAATAGAGGTGCTTATTCACATTGTAGTTGGGGAGGGAAGGAGAGGGGGGGAGATCTGCTAGGTGGCACGCAGTGCTTTAAACTGGGTGTCTACAAAAGTTCTATGGGATTAGAATAACATCTACATATCAATTTAACATTTCAAATTTTCAAATACAAAAGAATTCACCAAAATTTCCATTAAGTATGTTTTAGCTATAGAAAAGAGAACATACAGAGAAACTTCCTCATTTAAAAAAACAAAACAAAACATTTTCTAACATAAACCAGTACTTTCTATTCTAATGTAAGCTTTTAGTTCGGCTTATAGTTAATAACATACAACATGAAAAATTGGCAAAACCCTGGTGAGAAGTAAAGGGGGTAAGGGGGGAAAGCGAACATTCTTGCCTGAACAAGGGGAAAAAAGAGAGCAGAACAAGAACGGCTTACTGTGGAGAGTGGGTTTAATCAGGAAGTAGCCATTATCCTTTCGATGCAGAGCATTGACAGCATACTCCAGAACAACAACAAGCCGGGGTGTTTTTTCAGTTAAAAGGAAAGGAAGGAGCCATACTATTGCAGCCTAGCTCTGCTGACCCCAAAGGTCACCCCCATGGCTAGCAGAAGCAGCTCCCATCAAAACAGGATCCAAGCCAGCCTGGACAATGCCCTGTTTGTGGCAACCCCTAGAAACCCTCTCCCACAGCCTCTCTCTCTCCCAGTTACTCACAAAACATGGCTGTCTTATTCAGAGATTAGCAATTATTGTAATGAGATACTGTCGGAGAGGGTCAAATAGTACTTCCTGCAGTTTACACATCTTGATTTCCTGGTAAACAAACTGAAAGGCAGGTGGAGCAGTTAGATCACCAGTAAATGTGGAGCTCACGTGACCCAAATCCAAGCCAGGTAAAGGCTCTGGTGGAAGGGCAGCAAGCAGCTGGGCATCCCCCTCCCTCCCTTCCCAGTCACAACCACAACCACAATACAACCCTCAGAAAACCAAGCCCGGGAAGAGAAGGAGGAATGCTTTTCTTCCCCCACCCTCTTTAAGATCAGGCAAACTGAACACTCATGCTATAGAGAGTTTTCTTCCTTAAAAGAACTGTCTAAAATGTAGAAACAAATGAAGTGGCCAGAGACTTAAGATTAAACACCCCTGATGAAAAGGGTGAAATGCCCATGCCAGCCTCCACAAAGTTTTATTTATTTCAACTACTTCAGAAGCTACAAAGTTTCTGATTTGCCATCCTCCTAATTTTATCATTAACCCTTATATAACAGACTCTTAATAATGGCACTTCTTAGTCAAAGCTCAGATCGGTTTTTGGCAGTGCAAGTTTCTACAAGCATGACATAAAGGTAGTCAGACTTGAGGAGAAAAACCCATCAGTATCCAAAATCTGAATTACAAAGTTCATTTTTGTTAACCTTTCTTAAAAAGTAGTCACAATGTTGACTCGAAAGTATCTTTCTCTTATAGGTTACAAATTAATAACCCACAAATTATATGTAGTTTTGCTCCCTCTGAAGTTTTTTGTTTAATTCTTACATTCTATTTTAGTTACTACTCTAAAACAAGGAAGAGCAAGGTTTAGGCAAACAGTGGTTAAGTGGCTTACTCAGGGTCACATAGCTAGGGAGAGTCTAAGGCCAGATATTTTTTTTTCCTCCAAAGTTTTAATACAGTTGAATAAGGACTAATTTAAATGAACTATGGCAAAATGTCTAAAAGGGTGTCGGAGGACTTCTTTCAAAAAAAGAAAATAGTCAACTATTCTAATGTTTTATTATTTAAGAAATATTAAAAACCATTCTTGATAATGTATTAACTTTTTTTTACAGACACCACGGATTTATCTAAGAAGTCCTTTACAAATAACTGGCATGCTTTATTTTAATGCAAGGAGGTTAAAAACAGAGGCTCTCACTTCAGTATAATCATGTCAAAACATTTAAAAATTATGTTACTGAATTCAGGTTTCTATATTTTTCTCTCTTCTGTCTAAAAAAGTAAGCTCTAAAATATAAAAATGGCAAAAACACAAAGCACACTGTAGGAGATAAAAGCTCCTGCCAAAGGGACAGTATCTCAGGAGAGTACTCATTACAGCACTTAATATATGCTTTTTCAAAGCAGTGTGTATTCAAGCTTGAACCATGGTAATGTTAATAGCCAACTTAACTATGTGTCTATATCATCTTTACTACAATGAGAATGGAAATGGACAACAACTTCCCAAATAAACCATGGCTGAGATGGTAAGAGCTTCTATTGAATTTCTTGGTCAAACTAAATATTTCTGAAACCAGAGTACAAAAAGTAGACCAAGGGAATATCTTATTTATAAATGATTAAAGACTTCCCCTATCTCTGCAGATGTTAATACACTCCCCCTTCTTAAATTACTTTGCATTTTACTTACTTAAACATATGCTGTATCCCAAATATAAAATGCAAACTCCTTGAAGGCAGATTGTGGGAACAGTTCCTTTTAATGGAGTTAAGTTTTGGAGTCTCAGGCCTTCTCTCATCATCAAAGCTCTGATGCTATTCCCTGTGTGTACTTAGGGAGGTCAGCAGCCTTTCTCTCTGTAAAATAGAGATCAGGCAGCAACGACTTCAGGGTTGCTATGAGAAGCAAAGTGCTTTGTGAACCAGAAGGTGCTATTGGTTAATTTGGCATCCTAAAGTAAGAACAACCAGCATTGAAACCAGGAAGACCTGTATTCAAGTCCTGCCTCTAACATGCCTCTGTCTGGGTAACCCTGTAGGAATATCTCAGACTTCCAGACAGACAGATGGCCTTCCCTTTGAAGTTGAGGGAATTACCTCAGCTGGGAGTCCCCCATCTAGGCTCTATCCCTATCCTTATTGTTCTTGAAATGAATTTATTTCCTTTTAAAGATCAATGGCACATTACTGCCAAATGGTTGGCACTGAATAACCTGCCAGATTCCAAATTAGAAGTGTAATATTTTAAGGAGTAAGTTTAAAATATTAAGTAGACTCTTCTAGTTAAACTATATTCTAAGATTTTAATATGGCATGACCACAAAACAATCTTGTTTTCTTAAAAGTCATGCCAGCACAGAATAAAATCTGGCAGGTCTTACCCACCTAAAAACAGGTCAGATATAGGGTCATCAATCAGGTATTGCTGCCATCATCCACAGCCTAGTTTGCTTATTAAGGGAAAAATTTTCACCAGATGAGTCTTTTTCACCATAGAAACTCATAGAAACATAGTAAGGCATCAAAGGATGGGGAATGCTATCAAAACAGGGAATGCCAATGAAGTCAGAGATCCCTGAAAATAATGAATGAAGAATAATCTATGACTACTTAATTCCCCATTATTGTTCAGTTGTTTTCAGTTACATCTGACTCTTCATGACCTATTCTGGGGTTTTCTTGGCAAAGATCCTGAAGTGGCCAGACATTTTCTTCTCCTATCCCATTTTATATGTGAGGAAACTGAGGTAAACAGGCTTAAGTGACTTGCTCAGGGTCATCCAGCTAGTATGCATTTGCCCTGGGATTTGAATTCAGATCTTTCTGAATCCTAGCCTACTGCTCTATCCATTTCACCACCTAGATGAAGTTAAAGTGAAGACTTAAAAAGAAACAGTCCTGAGGGCATGTTATGTCATCTACCCCAGCCCATTTACCCATTCTACAAAAACTGAATAAATCAAGGGTAACACATTAAACATTATAGCTGGGAGAAGCTATAATCTGAAGACAGCTGGTTAGTGCATCTAATTCAGTTAAGGGGGGCAGTGTAAAAGGCCAAACCAAAGCTCAAACAAATCATCTGAATGTACCTGGACTAGCAGAGTTGCTTTGCGTTCTGCTTTACCTAAAAGACATTGAGAGAACCAATCATTCATAGCTGAAAAACTGACCATCCAACCTCAAATCTCTCCATACTCTAGTATGTCTAGTATATCTAGAGAGATACTAAAATAATTTTCCTTGAGCAAAAATCTAACCATACCAGTCTCTTCAACAGATTCCAGGGATTCTCAATTAGCTCTAGGATCAAATATAAACTTGTTCAGCTTTTAAATTAGACACTAGACTTACAGTATCTTATTTATTTCTAGGCTTACTGTACATTACTCCCCTGTCTGGGCCTCTGCAATCCAGCCAAATAGGTCTTCACACATTCTTGACATATTCTTTACAAGACACACTATCCTTTGCCTTGGCAATGGCCCTTCCTCATGCCTAGGATATTTTTCCTCACCTGACTTGCTATATCCAATCTGTTGCCAAGGCTAAACAAATTTTACCTCTGTATAGCCTCTGAAATTTGCCTGCTTCTTTCCTCCAACACTGCCACCATTCTGGTGCAAGACCTCATCAATACACACCACAATGAATTTTAAAAGTCCTTACCTTCTTCTGTCTTAGAATCAAGATTAGGTATCAATTTTAAAGCAAAAGAGGAAAAAGGGCTAGGAAATTGGATTTGTGATTTGCCTAGGGTCACTGAGCTAGAAATTATCTGAGTCCAGATTGGAACCCAGGGCCTCCTGTCCTCTAGGCCTGGTTCCCAATACATTGAGCCACCTAGCTACACTCTTTCTCCCACAATGCAAATTATTTTGATAACCTCCTAGTTGAAATCCTAACCACAAGTCTCTGCTCATTCCACTCCGACCTTCATCTTTTGTCAAAAAATATCTTTCTTTTTATTGTATTTATATTATTTTTTACCATTTACATGTAATAACAAATTTTAACATGTTTTCCTAAGTTATGTGATTCAAATCGTCTCTCTCCCTCCCTTCCCTCTCCCCTTCTGGATCTAGTTTATATGTGTATTCTCGTGCAAAATATATTTCCATATTGCTTATTTTTATAAATGAATAATCATATAAAACCCAAAGCTCAAAACAAAAACCCAAATAAAGAAGTGAAAAAGTACATGTTTTCATTTGGAATCATTCCAATTCCAACAGTTCTTTTTCTGGAGGTGGATAGCATTCAAAGATATCTTTCTAAAGCACAGTTGTAAGCATGTTACTCCTTATTTTCAACAAACTCCAGCTTCCTATGTCCAGGATCATATAGAAAATCATCTGTTTGGTGTTCAAAGCCCTTCATAACTTTTAGCACTACCCTCCCTCCACCTTTCTATGCCTCTTATACCATAAAGTAGAGTTTTACTTCAACCTATCCTATCCCTACAAGGTCCTCTAAGATAGAGTGACACTGGCTTCCTTGCTATTTCTTCAATAAGACACTCTATCTCTCAACTGGAGCCATATTCACTAATTACTTCCCATGTCTGGAATTCTTTCCCTCCTCATTTCCCACCTCCTAACTTCCCTAGCCTCCTGACTTGAAGTCCCAGCTAAAATACCACCTTCTTCAGGAAACCTTTTCAGATTCCTCTTAATTCTAATGACTTCCCTCTGTTGATAATCTACAATTTATTCTTTGTATAGTGTTTTTGTAAATAGTTGTTTGCATATTGGCCTTCCTGTTAGACAGTGAACTCCTTCAAATCAGAGACTCTTTAACCCTATTCTTCATGCCCAGAAACTAGCACAGATTAACAAATGTTTGTTGACTGACAGATGGAACATTTATACATTTTCAAGTCCAGCAAGTACCACCTTTACATGAAACCTTTGCTCTTCTAAGGGATAGTACCCTCCCTCCTAAATGTACCTGGTAGAATTTTTATATTTGTTTTCTTGACTTTATATAAAATTAGAAATGTACTTGGTTCCTTGTTAGAATGCATTTATTTTGTGTATAGATGGGAAAAGCAGCCAAATTAGGTCAAATATATAGAGAAGATGGTGATGCAATTGACATATTTAGGAAGCTAGATGGTATCTAAAATAGGATAAAATGCTAAAGGCATTTCCCTGATAAAATGTAAGCTCACTGAAGGCAGATTTTCACTATTGTCTCTACACTCTTAGAATCTAGTGCAGTTCCAGGCATGTAGCAGGTGCTTAATAAACGATTTTGGACTGAAATATCACATCATTCATTCAGCAATCCTTTAATTACTTTTTTTCCTGCAAAACACTACGCTGGTCAAGACAATTAGCATTTATTAAGCACCTTTGGTCACCAGTCACTATGCTAAGCTCTGAAAATACAAAGAAAGGGGTAAAAATAGTCCCTTCCCTTAAGGAGCTCACAGTCTAAAGCAGTGATTCCCAAAGTGGGTGCTACCGCCCCCAGTGGGTTCTGCAGCAATGTAGGGAGGCGGTGATGGCCACAGGTGCATTTATCTTTCCTATTAATTGCTATTAAAATTTTTTTAAAAAGTAATTTCCAGGGGGCTAAGTAATATTTTTTTCTGGAAAGGGGGTGGTAGGCCAAAGGAACCACTGGAAAGGCTAGGTGCTATTATACTGAGGTAACAGTACACCACAACACCCAGATCTCTTTCAGACAAAGCACTATATCATACACATCTTGAATTTATTAAGTTGATATTTTGAACTCAAGTGTAAGACACAACATTTATTTTTAATATGTTTTATCTTACTAGGCAAAGTACAGCATTATACCCTTTCAAGATCTTTTTGAATTCTGACTCTATGATCTAATGTAAGAGAGCTCTCCCTCCCAGTTTTGTACCATCTGCAAATATAAAGAAAATGCCATTGTTGCCTTCATCCAAATCATTGGTAAAAATGTTAAACAGCAAAGAGCAGAGCACAGACTCCAGGGGAATTCCACTGGAGACTTCCTTTCAAGTTAACATTAAACCATTAATAACTAACTAGACCTTTTGGGGTCAGCCATTAAACCAGTTCTGTAATCACTTAACTAAACTATCATTCCACCTGTATCTCTCAATCTTGTCCACAAGATCATAAGAGACTTTATCAAATGCTTATCTAAAAACTTAAGCAAATAATATCAATAGTTATCCATCTAGTGACTTTCTCCAAAAAAAGGGCAATGAGGGGGCAGCTGGGTGGCTCAGTGAATTGAGAGCCAGGCCCAGAGATGGGAGGTCCTAGATTCAAATCTGGCCTCAGATACTTCCTAGCTATGCGACCCCAGCCAAGTCATTTAACCCCCATTGCCTTGCCCTTAACACTCTTCTGCCTTAGTACCAATACACAGTATTGATTCTAAGATGGAAGGTAAGAGTTTTTTTTAAAGGTGTTTGGTTTTTTTTTTAAGGCAATCATATTAGTTTGATGTCTGAAATTTTCTGATCCCCACATCTTTTGAGTATTTTCAATACAAGTCTCTGTAATAATAATGTTGAAAAGCAAAAAGGGCCAAGAAATGAAGTCAAGCAAACTGGCCTATATTTGTAGACTATAGTTTGTTCCTTTTTATACAAATGGAACAAATTTATCCTTCTCAAGTCATGAAACTTCTGTTTGTCTGTACTCTCTCAAAGTCTATAGACAATGAATCAGCAATCACATATCCTAGGTATTCAGTTTGGTTTTTTGGTTTGGGTTGCCCAGAATGTAGTATCTCTGGACCTGGCAATTAGAACTACTCAAGTAGTATTATCTTCATATCTTCCAACTTGCATTTGACTTTGGCTTCCTATTAGCCAATTTTTGTTTTATCCTTTCTATTTCAAAGATCATTCTCTTTGGCAAAGAAATAGAAGCAAAAGGAGATTTAAAAAATGTTCTTGCCTTCATTGTCTACTATTCTCATCCCCCCATACTTAATAAAAGTTCATATCCTTTATTTTATACTTCTCTACTCTTGAATAGAATTTTCTAAACTTCTTTTGGTTGTTCTCAACTTTTTCTGTCAGTATTATCTCCTTTAGAGCTTTAGCACCTTCTGATCCTATTTTTATATGACTAAGTTATGCTTTAGTATTCACCCTTCAATACCTGTCCTTGCTTCCATATTCTATACTTGTCTTTTTTAAAAATCAAATCCAGTCAAATAAGTTCTGATTATCCATAGCCCTATTATCTATAGCAAGCTAATGAAAAGGCTCCCTCTTTTCCTCCTGTAGAGAATTGTTTCTCTTTGTGTCTCCAGAAGATGCTTCTTGACAGCCACCAATTTGGTGTAAGACTGATTTCCCCTATAATTTTAGGCCATGGGATCCTACCTATAATTTCTTCAAATGCAATAAAATTTACTCTCCCCAAATCCATGTTAGATCACATTCGGCTCTTCTCTTCTTTTCTGTAATAAATTCTAAGATGAAGTGGTCATTCTCTCAAGCTTCATATCATTTGCACCCAAGTTCTTCTTTGTGCTGAGAATCATATCCGGAATAGGTCTCTCTATTAGTTTTTCTATCTTCTGGGGGGATAAAAGTATCATTTTTATTCTGTGCTTACATGTTAGATCTAGTACAGGAAGAAGTCTCAACTTAATGCAGATAGAACATTTTTTTAATAAACATATGCTATAGTTGAGGTATGTACCTACCTGAAGCTAAATGGATCATACTCAATTCTTTTGTAATGACTGACTAAACTTTAGTACATTTGCAAAAATGCCTTTCATTACTCCTATTGCAAAGTTTTGTTTCCATTGGCTATTTCTTAATGCTGTAACAAATTGATACAAGGCTTGGGATGAATGCTGACTTGTTGTTGCTTAACTATACAAATACCCTGGCACAGGCTATCACTTCTTTGATTCAATACAGCACTTGTAGGCAGGATTCAGAGCAGCAAAGATGGCCAATTAAGAAGCAACAGTATACCTCAGTTCTCTTCTAAAATTTCTACAGCAAATATCAAGGGAGATCCATAGTCCAGAAAATCCTGGAAGAAACCACAAAGAGTCATTTTTCAGCCCCAATCAGTATAGGAAGATGGCCGGGAGCCTGTGAACACTAGGCAAAGAGTCCAGTTGAGGAAGCCACCACAAAGCCCTCAAGATTGGGAATTGGAGATGTGACTGTGTATAAGGCAAGGAGAAGGAATAGGTATAAGCCAGCAGCTGTGTCCAAAGTGGATTGCAGATCTAACAAAGATCTAACAAAAACCTAGGAAGGCAGAAAAGACCAAAAAAAAAAAAAAAGCTTGTAGCTATATCTCTCTAAACCCAGAGTTAGAACCTAGACCCATCTGTAATCCTAAAACATACAGATGAAAAACCAAGGGAAGAGGTACATATCATGTAGTAGTAAACCTGCAGAGAGTGCCAGGTTCTGGACAAGGACTATCACCAAAATTGTATTCTAGAATCTAACCTGGGGAAAGCTTGCAAGTGTGTCTTTCACAGGCAAACTGGGACTGAGAACCTGGAAAGCTCAAATCAAGTGGGAGCAACCAGATCATATCCTAGATTAGAATGCTAGTGTTGCTCTAAAAGTCTGTAGTCAAATGAAGTGAGCTTTCCCTGAAATTCTTGAAGAGCAAGATATTCAATACCAAGAGAAATCAGTGTCTTGACTGTAGATGATGCAGATCAGGACCAAAAAAAGCCCAACTTTCCTCCAGAAGAAAACAAGGCCTCACCCTAAAAGAAAGTCCAAATTCAGGAACTAAGATTAGGAAAACAAACAAACAAAAAAGATATTGATGATAATAATGAATTATTGCTGAACCAGGGAGATGTAAGGCAAAAACCTAGAAGAGAATAACTACACAATCCATAATATTGAAAAGAAAAGAAATATACACTACTGATTGTCCATAAGATTGATTAAAATTCCTGGAAAAAATGAAAATAGAATTTTAAAATGATATTCCAATGAAATAAGAATTGTCAGGAAAAGAAATAAGATTTCTAGAAGACTTACAAGGAGGTTTGAAACTTTTTTTTTGAAAAAAAATTTTTTTTTAAACTTTGAATTTTTATTCTTTAGAAAATTTTTCCATGGTTACATGATTGATGTTCTTACTCTCCCCTACACTCCCCCCCTGCCCATAGCCAATGTACATTTCCACTGGTTTTAACATGTGTCATTGATCAAGACCTATGAAACCTTATATAATTAAAAGGTCTGAAAATTATAACAGACAAAACAAAAGTTAATGACTCCATAAGACAAAAGGAAATATGGCTACAAAAATTTTCATTACACTTGCAAAGATCTCTTTCTCTACTGTTTTTAAAAGATGATGCTCCTGTCACCATAATCTCCTCTCAGTCTATCTCTCCCTATCCTGCTCCTCCACTCTTTGCCTTCATTAGGATCCCCAATTCTCTCCATTACTCAGTATCTTCTTAGGCCATTACCCCTGTTTTTACTTTCCTTTCCCCTTTTTAAAAATCCTGATCCAATAGTTAGCTAAATACAATACTATCATCTATTCCAGAATTCCTTATCCCTTATCATATTGCCCTTCAAACCTTGCCAAATTTCAGCCCCAGATTATACAAACCATTTGCTTTCTATTCTCCAATTATTAGGCTACTAAATTGAGATAGAGAATCCCAAAGTCATACTAATAGGATATACATCATGGATGCATGTTATCCAACTTCAACTGGGTCTGCATAGGAGCAGGGAAATCCTTTTATTCTTTTCTTAATTGATCAATTCCTAGAGAAGTTATTTATTTCAAACATCTTCTAAAATATTTCATATCTCCCCATTTCTCTTCTCTCAACTAATAATCTTACTTCTTTGCTGAGAAAATTAAGACCATTCTTTGTGAGCTCCCTCTTAATTCCTTTCTCTTCATATCGATGTCCCATGATAGCTCTCCTCTAACTTACTTCCTTTCCCATAGGGTTTTGGATAATCAGGTGGCCCTTCTCCATGCCAAGACCAGCTCTCTACATTTATCTTTGACCCCATCTCTCCCATCTTCTCCAGCAATTAAAGCTTCAATCACCCTTTCTCTCTCCAATCTTCTACCTTTCCCTGGTTCTTTCTCTACTGTCTTTAAATATTTGTGAGTCTCCTCTAAGTCTCTCAAACCTTCACTAGACCCTACCGTCCCTTCAAGTTATCATCCTATCTCTCCCCACTTTCTCATCGAAACTCCTAGGGGGAAAAAACCCTATTACTCATTATGTCCTTAACCTTTCCTTTGCAATCTGGCTCCAACTTCATCATTAACTGAAACTGCTCTTTCAAAAGTTATAAATGATCTCTTAATTGCCAAATCTTCTGGTATTTCTTCGGACCACATCCTTCTTTATCTCTTATAGAATGACACTTTCCCTCTGTTGTTCTACTGGAAAAACTGGGTTTTCGTTATTCAAGGCCCTCCTAGTTTCTCTCCCGCCTGTACCATTGCCCCTCAATTCACCTGTGCTACTTAATACATGATTGTGAAAAACCATGATCATCCAAATCATACCCCCTAACTGTGGGTGTTCCTCAAGGTTCTGTTATAGCACTTTTACTCTCCTCTCTCTAGATATTTTCTCCAGAACCTACATTTATCAGCACTAATAGTGTGCATGGTCATCTATGTGATAAAGACTCCCAGTTTGTCCCTCACTAGTATTTCCTTGGATCTTCATTTCTGTTGCCTCAGGGACTTCTAAACTAGATTTCTTGGAGATATCTCATATTCAACACTTCATTTATTTTTCTCCAAAAGCTTTTGAGGTGCCACTTTTCTACTACTCTCTCAGGTTTGTAACTTTAAGGTTATCTGCGAATCCTCACTCTCCTTTACCCCACATACCCAATCAGTTGCCTTCTCTCCTAATTCACTCCCACCTTAGTTCATGCCTTCATCACCTCTTGCCAAGATATTGCAATAGCTTCTTAATTGGTTTTCCTGCCTCAAGTTTTTATAGTGTTAGTGTACACATTGCTGCCAAAGAATTTCTCTGAAGGCAGGTCTGACCATGTCTCTCCTCTATTCAGTCAACTCCAGTGTCTTCCTAAATGTTCTCACGACAAATATAATAAATATAATGTCCTCTCTTCGGCTTTTAAAGTACTTAAGAACTTGGCCCCCAACTACCTTTCAGATTCACTATACATTAATCCCCTTCTCCCTCATATTCTGATACATCTAAACTAGATTTCTCTATTCTTTACTCTGAATACCCCAAGACTATGACATGGCAGTTCTCATGTCTGGACTCTCAGAGTTTCTCCAACATATGATTCTAAATCTCTGCTCATGCTCTCCTCAAAGTCCTTTGGATGCAATAATTTTGTATAATATTAACCTTATGTTTATTATATATGTGTGTGCATAAACACATGTACATATCACATATACATACATAAGTATGTATGATTGTGTGTGTGTCTCCTTGTTTCATCTCATTGAAAGCAGGGATTGACTCAATATATTTGTATCCCTAGTATCTAACACAGTGCTGGCACACTGTAGGCATTTTATAAATATTTGGTAATTTGATTGCTCTCCTGCTAACTACTAAATGAATAGACTAGGTAACCTACTGCCCTTAAGTGGCTCTACCCAGTTACCCTGGCTCATATTTGTGCCTTTTTTTCTCTCCTCCAGGTAGTTGGGCATAGTGTTAATTAGGTCAGGTAAGTCTTCAGGGAAAGCGGGTCCTATTAATTTATCTTTTAGTTTTTTAACTCAATAGTCTTTTCAAAAGCATCAATATCTCATCCTAAACAACTTGAAAAAACTCATCAATGTATTGGATTAATGGCTGGGTTTATTATTAGTTGCCTAGAATGGAAATGGCAGTGGTATCAATATTTGAAGACACAGTGAAGTTGGTTTTGAAGTGTAGGTAATTCATAAAGGAAATGGTTGTATTGCTACATCAATGCAATTGCCACTTCAGAACCATTCTTGTCCATTTGGACATGATAAACACTATCCTGATCCATAGTAAAGAAACAGGGCTGAGACTGCAAAATAAAAACAACCAATATAAACACTCTTCTAATTGAGCCAATATATCTGCTTCTGCCAGGTTTTGGATGCATCAATGCTACCACAACCAGAAACTTAGCAGTAATATAGATAAGGTGCTTTTACTCAAAATCTCCTATTATTCTCTAAAATTTCTACAGCCTAGGTACCACCTGAACCAACCCTTTTAGGCTTACTGGAAGATCTGTCTTTTTGAGTGCTGCTGTTGTTACCACTCTGTCCTCTGCTATAGGAACAACCTTAAGGCAGTGATGGCAAACCTTTTAGAGACAGAGTGCCCAAACTGCAACCTTCACACTGCATGTGAGCCCCCCTTATCCCAGACAGGGGAGGGAGGAAGCACTCCCATTGGGCTGCTGGGGAGAGGGGTGGGTCATACAAGAAACGTCCTCAGGCATGTGAGGAGAGGGGGAAAAGAGAAATTCCCTTCAGCCCACTCTTGCAGGCATGCCATAGATTCGCCAACATGGCCCTAAGGGAGTGAAATGGTATCCAAAAGATGGAATTAGGTGGCAACAGCTATATTTGTGGCTGTTTAAGGTATTAGTAATAAACTTCTACTTTGTCCGTTACTGACAAATCTAGACCTGAATGAAAATTCCTAAAAGGGCAGATAAAAAGTGAAGCCATCTAAGAATCCAGGAATCATCACAGTCACCATGACTTGATACAGTGGAGAATCTTCCCATTTCTCGCCTACTCCCATGAAATTATTTACTTTACATTGACAGAATTCTAGGACCAGTTTAGAAACACCAGTAATCCTCCATCCTTCTCTCTTCCTCCCGCCTAAATACGTTAATTAATTACCACCCAGTCAGTGCAGAAGCCAGTGTTTGCTTCTCAAGGCAAAGGCTGCACCTGCTCCCTTTCTTACGCCAGGGGAGCAGATACATTGCTTACCCCACTACAACCAACAACCAAATAGCTCTGAGTTCCTTGTGGAATATACAGACATAGCTTACATTTAATCAATCCTCAGGGCTTTGTGCATGCTTGTCAAAAACTTATATTGGTTAACTGAGTGAATTCCATGAAGAACTGGGAGGATTTTCCCAATTTATCCAAGATTGACCTTTTTAATAATTAGCAAATGGCATTATGTTCAACAATGTTTAGGCAACATTTGAATTGTCAACCATGACTCAAACCAATCTATTCTCTTATTTACCATTAACAAGACCCTGCAAATACTCAGGCCCTGACCAATTAATACTTTTGAATTTTCTCTTCTGAGATTAATTCAAATAATAATTATTATAGTATGCAATTTTAGTTATTTTTGAAAGTTATTTTTAAAATTTAAAGATGTACTTTGATTTGCAGTATCATAGATGCTTTATTTAGCATACACAAATGCACTGGTATTAAGGAGATGTTGTAGTCAATCATATGGGCACATTTTATTATCATGTTTTATTGCAATTATCTTAAAAAGTTGTAGATGGGCAAAAAAATCCCCTGATTATTAAATATATTAGTACTGCATCCTGGAATGTTTAAGAGAAAATATATCTTTGAAAGAAAAAAATTGAATGTGTGTTAGGACAAATTTTAAAATAAGATAGAATTTATTTTTTTTTCCATCAAAAGAAGAAAAAAGTAGATACCAAAGAAAGCTGTAAATGTACATATTTTCATTTATCTATCAACATAAAAAAGACACACAGGCCTGTGAGAATACAATATTCATTTTGCTGCAGAAGAACAGACATTGCATAACAATGAGATTTGCTAATGAAATCAACCATCAACCTGGAATACATATGTATTAAACCAAGACCTCAGTGTCATTTTCTTTTTGCATCGTTTGTTCTTTCTTTCATTTTTCTCGACCTTTCAATATTGTGTCCTCTTTTAGCTTTTACTGCTTTGGTAAGCCAAAACCATTCAGTACTGTAATATTATACTGTACTGCTTTCAATTTACCACATTTATTTTTTAAAATGTAAATCCTAATTGTTCTGCTTCTATCAGCACTGTTAATGTACCTTTGAAAGAAAAATCAATGGATGCTAGCTATGGAAACAATGCACGTTTATTTCTATAACAAATTGTTGGAACATGTCTAATAAAATTTTTGTTACAATTGGAGAATAAATCTCACATAGAAACTTTTACAGCTAGGTTAGTGCTTACCTAGCAGATAATCAATAATAAAATAATAATATTTATTTTTATTTGAAAGCCTTCTGTTCAGCTTATAGTAACCTAATTCCTTAGGTACTTTCAGCTATTGAAAAGTAGTCAGTGAAATGTAAGTGACATAAGCATGTGGGATTTAGTAGCCAACAAAATGACAGGTATTTCCATATTTTTAGTGACATTTGAAACTGCAAAAGCTTTGGAAAAATCCATCAAATTCTTTTACTGTATTTGCTAATTGTTCAATAGTGATGTTTAATAAAGATACATAATTTTAAGCAATTTCCCCAAAGTTCTTTAAAATTTTATTCAAGGTTACCATTCACAAGGATCCATAAATGTTCAGACTAACTGTAAAAATCTGCGGGATGATAGCCTTTCTTTTAAATGAGAGCCATGCTATTTGCTTGGGACCCATTTGCATCCTTGTAAATGCAACCTATTTAATAATTAAATGGCTATCTATCACATTGGTTGTCTGATTGCACAAATTAGATTTTAAATTCACCTATGCAACTGATAAAATTAATACCTTAACCAGTATGTAATTGTTACTAACTCACGAAAACAATACTTGTTAAGAAAGCCAAAGGACTACAAACCGAAAAAGCTGATAGCAACCACAATAGTAAGTCTACTACCTCCATTTTCAAGGTACTTTAGTGTCTAGCTTCAAGGAACAAGCTACATTTTTTTTAAAGTAGCAGCAAGAACTACAACAGTATCCTAAAAATAGACATTGTATTAGATATTCTGGGTGAGACAAATCCTCATCCTAAAGTTGCTACAGACATAGTCTAATAGTTCACAATTTATGCCCTCCCCCCATGCAAAGAAAAATATATTTGAAATACTAAAGAAGGATATTTAAATGAACAGTGTGTGTAGGCACAAAGCCATATGTGCTCCATGAAAATACCACCCTAATAAGGAATAAAGCCCACTGTAGAAGCTATTAAAACTGCCAAGTGGAAATTCAGAAATGTTTCAGTTTCCCAAATATGGCAAAGGAAATACCTGAAGCCCAGCTGCCACAAGAAAAAAACATTGTAATCCTAAAGCCAGGGGTCCAAACTTTGAAAATTCTTGAGCCTTTAGATCAGGGATTTTGAGCATGGGGCCCATGAACTTAAAAATATATATATATAAACTGTATTTCGACTTAATTAGTTTCATTTGAACTACCATAAATTTTATTATATGCATTTAACAATGTTATCTTCAAAAGAAGTCCATAGAGGCTTCCCCAAAGGGGTTCATGGCAAAAATGTTAAGAACTCCTGGTTTTAATGCACCAGATTAGTCTATACACAGATATCAGAAAACATGGATGTCCTAAGAATCATTCATGGGAAGGTAGGAGTATTGGATTGAAAAATCGAAAACCCTGACTTGAATCTCAGTTCTGTCACTTGCTGTGTGGTGGGCAAGCCATTTTGAGTCTTTGGGTCTCAGATTCTAATTGAAAAAAATGAAGATGTTGATCTGATAACCTCTAAGATCCTTTCAAACTCTAAATCCTATGAAGTGATAATTATAACTCTCATGCATGTATACACACATGCGCACACACACGCGTGCACACACACACACACATAATGCTTTGAAGTGGGCAGTGTTTTATTTTGAAGAAGCATTGAGGTTGCATTATTTACAGAAGAGGGAACTGAGGCTCTGAAAGTTTAAGGGACTGACCAAAGGGCAGTATATCAGAATCAGGACACAGATCCAGGTTATATGATTGCAGGCTGGACTGTGATATCCCTCACCTCACCTAACAATTCTTACAAAATTGAACAGTCTTAAACATTTTGCTGAATATATTTCAAGTCATTTATGTTATATGCTAGAAGGAGGACTGGATTTGAAGTTAGAATTAAGTTTGGATATTTACTGTGTGACCACAGCAAGTGATTTAAAACTCTCTGGGTTTTGGTTTCTTCATCTATAAAATGAGAAGGCACATACTAAATGACAACTAAAGGCCAGGTCCATACAAATGAAATTGAAGATGGCTATTTATGGGACAATTAGGTGGTGTGGTGGATAGAATACTGGGCCTATAGTCAGGAAGATTCATCTTCATGAGTTCAAATCTGACCTTAGATGCATTCTAGCTGTGTGATCTTGGGCAAGTCAGTTAACTTTGTTTACCTTATTTCCTTCATCTGTAAAATGAGCTGGAGAAGGAGATGGCAAACCACCCCACTCTCTTTGCCAAAAAAAAACCCAACCAAATGGAGTCACAAAGAGTTGGATAAAGCTACCTAAAATTTTAGCACGATGGTTTTTAAATTTAAATTAAAAAAAACAACAGTTGTTTATGCAATTGTGTTAGCCACAAGTCATTTTATCTATTCATTTAATTCAATCCAACATTATTAAGCACTAACTACATTACATGTAAGGCACTGTGTTATAGAACAGGAATATAAAAATGAAACAATAGCAAATAGCTTTTGCGTCCAAGGGGCTGTATCAAGCAGTTTCTATTTTATATCTTGCAGTCCTTAATCTAGGCCCTCTAGAATTTCTTATTGAAATGAATGACATCAAACTAGTTTTAACCTAATTCCAGGTATTCTATGATGTTTGAAAGTGATAAAATTTCATTTTTGTAAAAGGTCTACATTCAGGCTTTCTATTCATCCAGACTGGCCTTTCCCCTGAGCAGAATAAATTTGTTTCTGTATTACATTACTCTATAAATAGAGTGACAAATGCTCATATAGGTCAGTGGTGTCAGATTCAAATAGAAACAGATTTCTACAGCTGCATATTGACTCAGAAAACTACAAATTAACATTATCTGTGTTGTACTGAATTTTCATTTATTTTCTTAGACATTTCTCAATTACATTTTAATCTGGTTCAGCAACATGAGGCTGTAAGTTTGATACCTCCTGCTTGTGTGATATATAACTGCAACATTTCTAAAAGCCCAGAAATATGTTAATAAGTTCATGCTGAAACAGATAATATTGGAACAATCAATTGAAATAGTCAAACTAGTCAAATATTCATTCAATTTCATAGTTATCCATGTCCATAGACGGGCAGAGTATAATCCTTTGACATCGAGAATGTTATGCCAGAGAGAGAGAGAGAGAGAGAGAGAGAGAGAGAGAGAGAGTCCTAACTGAATGACAGACATCTATCTGTACATAAAGGATTTTAAGTATTAAGAACCAGTCAGCTTTACCCTTGCTAGGCTTCGCCTTCTTTCCCTTAATCAAAAAAGGTCATGCTGCAATGTAACTTTATATTTCATAATTCGTGACGATGGGCACCCATTACAGATCTGCAATCCATTTTGGTGTATAGATTGTAAAAAGTGGTTTGCCTTTCAACAAGTCTTTAGAAACTGGTTTGCCACATAATGGGTATCCACATCATAACACATGAAATTATATTCTAGTTTCTGATGATACTAGTCAGATACCACTCAGAGCAAAAAACTACAACCTGAAACACTTTAAGGAGATTCCATTCTAGCACAGCAACCTTGACCCTATAAAGGAAAGGGTCATTTTCATCTGTGATGTACACTGATTGCTTTCTGTAATGTTAACCATTGTCAAGTGGTTTTAGTAGGTTATCGTTGTGAAATGCCTCCACCTTTAATTTTAACAATGACTTATTACTCTTCGGTATAGGTCAACTGTCCAATTGAACACACTCTACATGATGTTGTACACTCTTGGGGCTATATATTCTTCTTGAACTGCAAGAAAACCTCAACACATGCAGCAATTTTGTAGCACCATACAGTATATGACTTAAAATATTTGTAAACAAGCAGAGCATCTGCCACATATATTTTTTTTTTAAAACAACTTCTAAATAATCAACTCTTGGATATACATTTCAGTGACACTTATATTTGAGGGACAAAGCTAAATAGTTTATGTACATATATCTTAAACACAAAGATATGAATGTAATATAGTAAGAAATTTATTTAGCAGCGTAATGGTGATCTTGAAAATACACTGAAATGGCATATGCCCATAAAACTGGGTTTACTTTTATAAAGCCAGCAATTTACCTTTGTCATTTCAGTGTATTTTCCAGATCATGATCATATTTTCCTAATTTATGGATTTTATCTGCAGAAAACTCATATGACTATAGGTATAATCTTTTCTCCTAAGTACTTATATGATCTGTGATATATCCTTTTATTTTCCGGGGCCTTGGTTTCCTCATTTCTAAAAAGGAAAAAAGAAGATTCAACCAGAAGGCCTTTAAAGTCTTTAAAGGTCTCTAGAAAAGTTGAGATTTTTTCACAAAAATGTTTATATATCATTTTAAAAGCTCTAGATAACATTAGAGTTTTTTTTTTAAATAGCAAAACTCCTAATTTGAGTCTGAATTATGGTGTCTACTCTGTCTATTTTTGGTGAAGAAAAGCTCAAAACAATTTATTAAAGGCTGGGAAATTCTGGAATTAAGGTCACAGCCTTGTGTGTGTGTTGAACTTCCAGCAAAACATCTCTGATGCTCCAAAGCTGCCATTTTTCTTCCTTGACAAAGACTCCATCTGCCACAGAGCCATTTACAGCTTCAGAGTCAGAATATCAATGATTTCCAACCATTCTGCAAGTCTGCTTTCACCTTGACATCACCTCTGTAATACATCTAAAACAGATGATACATATATCCCCTCTACAAGCTCTAAGCCTATGCTTTATTCAGCTGATAGGTATTAAAGCTGTCCTCTAATGTGCCATTTTTTATTCTCACTGAATTGCAGAAGAATTTTAAAAGTGTGCACATTTTCTATAATTCTTGTTGGTTTACTGATATGTTTTAAATCAATTGCATTCATAGTACTTTAAAACCTGAGACTATACTGTATAATTTTCAATATAGGCTTTATGACAGACAATTTAGATGACTTATCTAGTTTCCATTAAAATAATATGGTATAAAATTAATTTAATATAAAATATGTCATTTCATTAAGGACAGAAATTATTCAAATGAAAATGTTGAAGGAATGAAAACATTAAAAGATGAAATTTTTAGAATTTGGATTTTTAAACAGGTAATGCTAAGCTGTAGAATTTTGATAAAGCCTTTTTATTAACCATTTAAAAACATAAAACTAATTGGTTTTACCAACAAAAAAATACCAGTGAAAATTTTATTTTACACTTACATTCTCTATCTAGTAAAACCTAAAAAGATGTTGTCATTCTTTAAAAAAGCTATTTATGGACTAAAAAAATGTCCTTTTATCCTTTCAGAAAAACAATCAGTTTTCTTCACTTCTCAGTGTCACCATAAATGAAAATAATTATCCTTATTAACTGATATTTATATTATCTTTGTCTCAAAATGAATCCCCTGTACAAAATGAATGAGTATTAAAATGATGTATTCCTTTAATAGATAAATATAAGAAAAACACTTGGTTAAATGAGGGGAAGGAAGAGATGGTAGAGCAAGAAAGAAACACAATTCTTTCCTCTTCAAAATGTTTATAATCTACCTGGAAAAATCAGAGATAGAAAACTCAGAAGACAACCAACAATGCAAAATAGTATGTATAAAGTGTCAGACGACAATAACAGACAAAATGTGCTCTAAGAGTTCACTTCAGGTTGGAGTGGCCAGTGGAAGCTTGCTTCACAGAAAAAAGTCAGTTTGGGGCCAGACTTTGAAGGATGGGCAGGATTTAGTAAACTGATTTAAAGGAAAAGGGAGTTGTAAGGGTTTCTGTTTTGTTTTGAATTGCTTTTGAGACTGGGTCTCCCTACCTTGTCCAAAGACAGGAAATAGAATGGCCATTCATTGGAGAATTCCATGCTGATGGATCAGGAAGTTTAGACCTACACCACTCCTGAGGCTGCCTGCTGGTCCCTTCTTTACCTTGCTCCCAGGGTTTCACTAAACTGGTGCCAGATTTAGAATGGGTAGCACACAGGTTTTAGCACTACTGCAGCTCACAACATCCACATTCAACACTAGAAGCACAGACTATGGGTAGACATAATTATGCCATTCTTGTCCAGTGGAAAAGAAAACGTTAGCAAGTAAATTGCTTGTCAATTGGGAGGGGGGAAGGGAGAGGGAAGGGAGATAACAAGAATCATATAACCATGGGGAATAATTTAATTAACTTAAATTTTTTAAAAATGGGAATGTTGGGCAAGAGAAATGCACATACAAAGGTGTGGGAGCAGGAAATTATGAAATCATCTTGAAAGATTAATGTCATATGGTATACTCAGTTCTGTACACCAATGGGGTTGAATAGGGGATAGGGAGGGTGGAAGGACTGCAGACAAGAACATCAACTAATAAGCTATTTCAGGAATTCAAATATGAGATGATAAGCATGGGAAGCTGAGTGGTAGAAGGGAAACAGAAAGGAAATTAGGGAATCGCCAAATCTTCTGAGTTTTAATCTGTGGCTAGTAGTTCTCTGGAGAATGTAAAAGGTATTTTGATGCAAATACAAACTCTCAGGAACATTTATTAAATGCCTGCTATGATATTCAAGGCACTGGGTTACATGACAGGGATAATTTTGCACTTTGAGGAATCTTTAGAGCTCCACGTCAGTGAAAGTAGTCCCTCTAACAGTTCACATTGGACCATATCTTTTTTTTCTCACTTTGTGTGGTGGCCCTCGTTCATCCTCACCCAGAAATTGTTCATAGGGAGTCTGCCCAAAATGTTAAGGGCCTTCCCCAGGCTCTCCTGATGTTATAGGGATATCAATAGAGCATGTGGACTGCTCCCTCTTTTCCAATTTTACATCCTTTTCACTACTTCCCTTTTCCTTTTTCTCCATGATCTCCACTTATAATATGCTTCAGCCCACTCATGCTTGCCACTGTCTTCTAGATAACCTGCAACTTTAACTATTACTAAGTGGCCTTCCATGACTTAGCCCCACAGCAAAAATACTGTTGTAAAAATAAACCAAACAAACCAGGTTGTTGTTGCAGGTAAAAGTGGGGGGATATTAAAAGCGCTGCACAATTCCCCAAAGGCAAAACTATTCCTTAACAAAACTATTCCTTTTATTATATTTTTCAAGGAATCTGGTATGACATTTAACATAAGGCACAGGAGACATGTTGGAGGGAAGTTTTTAAGGTAGTATCTAATCTAAAGAAATTAAGCCATAAACATATGTGTACAGGTATATGTGTATATATACATCTGTATGCACATTAGACACACATGTACACACATGTTGTATATGTATTTGTTTGGCTATATGTATACACATATATATTGTTTAGTCAGTTTAGTCAGGTCCAACTCTTCATGACTCAATTTTCTTGGCAAAGATAGTAGAGTGGTTTGCCATTTCCTTCTCCAGCTCATTCTACAGATGAGGGAATTGAGGCAAACAAGGTTATGTGATTTGCCCAGAGTCATACAGTTAGAAAGCATCTGAAGCCAGATGAGCCTTCCGGACTCTAGGTCCAACACTTTATCCACTGTGACGCCTGGATGTCCATACTAATATATACATGATATGAATAAAGATCCCTTAAGAAAATTTTGATGCTAGATTTTTTCTCACTTCCAAGATATTAATCATAAAATTATAGATGTATTAAAAGCATGAATAACTGGCGGCAATTTTCTCTCTTTTGTTACCTACTGTGAATCTTGGGGAATGTTTCACAGAAGAGATCACATTTTAATCAGCTTTGGTAGATAGGTAAAAATTCAATACTGAAGGGGAGGTTCACAGAAAATACAACATTTAAGACATAAGAAACAGTATTAACAAGGTACAAAGATGAGATTGTGCAGGGCACACTCTAGGAGCAGAGAGTCTATCTACTCCAGTTTGACTGGAACATAGATAAAATGGTGAAGAGTAATATAAGATAAGGCTGGAAAGGTAGACTGTAGAGGTCCTTGAATATCAGATAAATACTGAATCTTACTTCATCTAAAAAGGAGAGGCACTGAAGATTTTTGCTGAGATGATTTCGATGTTCATGACAGAGTAGTGATAGAGTGAGAAGGTCAGTGGACATTTAATCAGCCAGGAGAGACCTGCATTCAAATCTCATTTCCAGCATTTATACTAGTTGCATTACCATGGGCAAATCACTCAAGTGTACATCTCCAAATCTCAGTTCCTCATCTATAAAATAGAGATAAAAGTGACTCTAATACCTGCCATGCTGAGTTAGCTTTATAAGGATAAAATGAATTAACACATGTAAATAAAGCACTAGATGCTATTTAAATATCAGCTACTTATCTGGTGACACTGTCAAATACTCAATTAAATGTCTTTACAGAATGTCCTGTGGGAAATACAAAACAAGTAGAATACATAATCCCTGCCCTCAAGGAGCTTTAAATGTTGTTTGCTGTAGTAAAATGACACATATGTCAAATAACTTGGTATCAAAAGCAAAATCTGGTTCAAGCCACAAACCAAGTGCTGAGTGAATTTCAACTATGACAGTGACCAGTTGGATCAGAAAAGTCTTAAGCCATCTCTTGAAGGAACAATGGGCAAAACAAGGTGGTGAATAAAATATCGACATATTATTTCTTGATAAAAGTAACAATGTGTAAATTAATTAATTTCTAGAGATATTAATGCTCTAGAAAAACAATATTACTCTATTAATTTTTATATTGAAAATGAAAGCCTACCAGCTGATGAAAATACAACTCTACGAGATGTACTAATTGAGAAAGATTTAAAATGTAAAGCAAACTAGCATTATTTTTGTTGATATATAAGTATTGCCATATTCTGAAATATTTTAAAACTAGAAGCTCATGACTACCTTAAACTAAAACTTTTCCCACTAAAATCATGTGCAAATGGGAGAACAAAAACCTTTTAATTACTTAAGAGGCATAATTGCCTTCTGTCTTCTATTAAAAACAGGTATACTTATCAAAAACACTTAAAATAGTGTTAACAGAGCTTATTATTCTTGGTTTCTTAGTCAGTTATAATTATTGTTATTATGTTACAGTAAAGATGTAATTAAATTGGCAGGCACTGAACAAGTTCCAAAATGATGAATTATTATTCTTGGTGATATATTGTTTTGTGCTTCTTTGCTTTTTAATCTGCAATATGACTTTTTTTCTCATCCAAAAGTATACCACCTTCTGGATTTCTTTTTAAAAGCAGGTGATAATTAGTGCTTTACCAATAATTTTGCCTATCCGTAAATTTTGGTAATTCAATATGCTAAGTTGAACCTGGTCCTGGTACATCAGAACTATGGTTCCTAATTAGAGATAGGCACTAAATCAGGCAAGAAATGAATAGATGTTCTTCCTACTATGCTAACATAATGAAGTCAAGTGTTTACTTCCTTGGCAATGAAAATTACAACTGTTTTAAGGCCACTACACTGGATATTGAACCTAGAACAATTCATAATCCACTGCAAAGGCTTCTGCGAAGTGTGTTGTTTGAAATTAGATGGTTTTCCACTTGGCACCAGGATGCTTTGTGTTTTCTCTCATAGGCCAGTAAGTAAATAATAAAGATAAATTTGAAAGAAGTACCAGACTGAATCACCTGAAGAACAAGTAGCTCAAAGCCACTTATGGTCAGTGGTTGATGCAAGCATTCTACTCTCTACCACATTACTATTATTACATAGCTCCTAGAGGGAATTTATGTAATCATGTACATAAATATGGAATACAATGCATGCCTGTGGAACATACGCATGCATATGTACATCTCCCTTAGGGTAGGTGATCTCTATTAGGGGCACTGACCTTACAATAGATGGGCTATTGGGAAGATAGTTATCAACAATGATGAAAATTTAAATGTTATCTTTTGAAAATTTGAATTTTGAATTTGAAATTAAATTTTTAAATGACTTAGTGATCTTTTACAGATATGTTAAGGAGCAATTCAATTCAACAAAATAGAACACTGGAAAATTCTGGGAAAGATGCAGAGTTTTAGCTAAAATGTAGTCTTTGCCCTTACATAGAGTTTATATGTAGATAATTATAATACTAAATAATACACAGATATGTTAAAGAGGTTTTATGTGAAGCCTCAGGAGCAAAGGGTCATTTACCAAATGAGAGGACCAAGAAAAGCTGAGGAGAAGGAAAACAATTTGAACATAGGAAACAATCTGAATAAAGATCTATATAAAGAACATGGAATGTTTGAGGGGCAAGGACATATCCAGTTTGACTAGAGAATAGAGTATGGATTGATGAGAATAATAGTGTGAAAGGCAAGATCGTGACAAGTTGCATGGGACTGAATCCAAAGCAAAGGAGATTAACTTTTATTTAATGGGCAAGAGGGGGTCACTAAAGGCTTTTGAGCAGAGGAGTAATGAATTCAGATCTAAGAATAGGAAAATTAGGCATTCTGTGTAGTATAAATTAGAAAAGGGAAAGAATGGACCCATTCAAATATGATGACAGTCTATACTAGAGTAGCAGTGATAATAAAAAGAGAGAAGCGGGAAGCTTCCTTCAAAAAACAGTTCAACACCCCTCCTCCAGGAGTCCTTTTATGATCTTTCTAAATCACGAGTTTTCCCCAAAATTATTTTATATACTTTGTATATGTTTTCTATCTACTTCTATGTGTACATGTTATTCTGCTCCTTTCCACTTCAGCCTATATAAGTCATGTGAGGGTGAGAACTCTTATTTTTGTGGGATAAGATAATAGATATAGGACCTACGTTCCAATCTTGACACTGCCATTTAGTACCTGTGGGACCCTGAGAAAGTCACTTAACTTCTTTCACTCCAGAGAAAATGTTATAAATCTGTGACCAAAATCAGTTCATTAAACACCACTTTCTTCTTCAAGCTCACATTTATGAGTGAGCTTTAGAGTAGAATGGAATATTATTTTCCCAGGTATCCTGAAACCATTCTACCTTAAAAAAACAGCAAAGTTAAACTTGTTTTTGAGTACTAAAGCTTTGTTGGTCAAACTATGAATTGATCTAGCAATGAAATGTGAGTTGGAACTATGACCCCCCAAATAAACTGTACATATCTCTTATCCCAAGAAAAATAGGAATATGGCATAAAAAGAAAAGAAAGAGGGGAAAAAGCATAAGCACAAAAAAATAGCTACTTTCTTTCATGTAGTTAAGAACTAGAAATTAAAAGGCATGTCCATCAAGTGAGAAGTGAATGAATAGATGATGATATATGAAGGTAGTGGGATATTACTGTTCCAGAAAAATGAGAATGGTTTCAGATAATCCTATGAAGACTTATGAACTAATAAACAGTTTGCTAAACCAGGAGAACAATTTACAAAATAATAACAACATTGTAAAAAGTAACTTTGAAAGACTTAACACTGATCAATGTCATGACCAATCATGATTCCAAAGAACTAAAGCATACTAGTCACATAGTCACATCCTCAAAGAGATGATCAACTCAAGATGCAGAAAAAGACATGCATTTTAGGACACAGTCCTTAAGCTGGTTTTTTCCCCACCTCAACTGGGGCAGTAGGGGAGATAGCAGTTAAAGACAGAAGAGTACCAAAGAAGAAGCAAGGAGAGTAGGTGGGAGGGAAAGGAGAAAAGAAAGAAAAAGGAAGGAGGGAGGGAAAGAAAGAGAAAAGGAAAAAATAAGATCATTTAAACATGTTTTTGAAATGCACAGTAGAAAAGAAAGAGTAGATGAAATCATAGACAAGCAGAACAGCTTTGAAAATATATGGAATTTATTATATAGTAAAAAGAACTGCAAGCTGAATAAAAGAGGAATTTACAGTTTCACATTCTCTTTCTGTTCTACTGTGTATATGGAAGTGCTCACTTTAAGTTATGTTTAAGCTTAGAATTTTTTTAAATGGGAAGAAAAATAGCTTAGCCTTAGGACATGCCATCTAACTACCCTTTTCTCCTGTCCCTAATACTTTTTAAGCACTGACTTGAAGAAAGATGAGGAAAGGAGTAGACCACATAATATACCCCTTAATGACAGAAAGAAGAGTTAATTTTATCCCATGCGATATTTGTCTTCTTTGGACAATGTACTGAAGTCTGAAATAGCTTTCTGTCTCACAAGCAGTTATTATTGTCTTTGAATTATTTGTCAAAAAAACATTCCCCAAATAGATAAATGCTTGCATGATCCTGTTGTCAATTCTCAAAATTTGACTTCCTAGAATTCATGAAAAGTATTTCCAAGTAGGTAGTATTTCCTTGTAAAACTCATTCTACTTAGTGGTATGGCTAAAATCATGTCTTATTTGCTTGTGTTTGTTTTATGAAGGTTTATTTTATCTTTACTGGTTATGCAATTTTATAAAATCTATTGTAAATTTTATCCCTTAGCCAGTTTATGTCACTCAATTTGCCACTTACTAATGATATGACCTTGGACAAGTGATCTAACCTCTCTGAGCATCAGTCTTCTCATCTGTGAAATGTGAGAACTAAACTAGATGCTCTCTAAGAGCATTTGAACTTTAAAACAGAGCAATGATAGTTCAGCTTCTCATCACCTTATTGCAACAGCCTCCTAAATGGTCTCTTGTCTTGTCTCTCCATTCTAATCCACTCTCCAAATGATTTTCTGAAAATACAAGTCTGTCCATTTCACTCACCTGCTAAATAAATCTCTAGGGCTCTCAACTACCAATAAAATCAAATACAAATTCTTCTGTTCATCAATTAAAGTCTTTCACAACTTGGCTGCCTTCTCTCTTTGCTGGTATTCCTTGCTGTGTTTCACATACAACACTATTTTTAATCTCACTGTCTTAAAACGATTGTCTCTCCTACCTGGTTTGCACTCTCTCCTTTCTTATATTCAACCTTTAAGAATTCCTGGCCTCCTTCAAAGCTCTATATCAAACCTTTCCTCATCCCTCAGCTACTAGGTCCCCCTCTATCCCAATTATCTGGTTATTTACATTGCATATATTTTTCACATAAAATGTTAGCACTTTATCTTTCTCATAAAAGGTCAGCTCCTTGAGGATGGAGACAATTTCACTTTTTGTTTTCGTATCACCCAGCAGGTACTTACTGATTTGATTGATAATTTGAATATGAATACTACATAAATTTGATACTTTTGAGTCCATCTGAACTTTCTCAGTTTGGAGCAAGTCTTGCACACTGAGCAACACCAAAAGTAAGTGGCTCAATCATCCAGGATATTCAGAAACCAAGAGTCTTTTTGGAAACATACTTATATAACTGTATATATATAGTGTTACATTAAGATTGGTCCTGTAGACTGATAATATGCTTGAACAAATTCAAGACCAGGTATCAAACTAAGCCAATATTATTATCGGTCAAATACTGGTTCCATTCAATTTCAAATTCTGTACAATAGTGCAAAAATAAAGCATAGTATGGGCTTAGGGGAGAATAAGAAAAATACCTTCATAGAAGTTTCACTTTTTTTAGTGAAAGCAAAGACTATATTAGGAAGGCCTAAAAACCAGCCTTCCCCACCCCAATGAAAATTTTAAGTAGTAGTAAATAGGAAGCTGCTAAAAAGATGTTATCTATAAAATAGTCATTTACTATACAAAAATTCAGAATAGCAAAATTAGAAAAGTAGAGAGTTCGTCTGGTATATGGTTCTGAAGGCTGAAATTACCGGCATTCTTCCAAGAACGTATATAAAATTAGTTCCCATTTTTGTTCACTTCTCAACACAGAAACATAGCAAGATGAAAATAACTGATGTCTAAATCTCTTATTCTTCCCACTATGTAGCAATGATGGGATGAGAAAAAAAAAACTAGTGGAAAAATTCAAGCAATCTTGAATTTGTACTTCAGTCAATATAGCTACAAATCATCAACTTCTCCCAAGATGAACTGAGAACCTTATTGTTCAGTAATGCTACTTTGCATTGTCAATAGTAAGAGATAAGAAGAGTACAAACTCAAATATGTAAAATTTCCCCATGTGGAAATTCTATCGGACACCACAGAGAGCACCATTTATATGACATGGTAGATATAAGTCTTTGGGATATGCCTGAGGTACACAAAGGTTAAATAGCTTACCTAGAGTCACACAGCTTATGAATGTTAGAAGCAGTATATACAAACCTAGGTCTTGCTTACTCAAAGCCCAGAACACTAACAGTTGTGTGAGATAGATCTCCACTACCTATTTTATGCTGTTCTAGCCATTATCATTTACTATACACAGTGAATCATACCTCTAGTCAGTACCCTGTACTGACTTGTAACATATGTTCTTTTGAAATTTTGTCCTTTGAAAACACTTAGGATCAAAATTATATGGAAGATAATTCCAAAAACACATTTTAAAAAGATTATCCTCTCCTTTAGGGTACTTGAAAAAATATATGACATCTTCAAATCTGGCCTCAGATACATCCAAGCTGTGTGACCCTGGGCAAGTCACTTAACCCTCCACTGCTTGACCCTTACTATTCTTCTGCCTTGGAACCAAGTAAGAGTCTTTTTTTTAAAGAGTATGTGAAATCAAAGTGTATATTGGTATATATGGAATTTGAACTTAAGTGGTAGATTATGTATATAATACCTTATACACTTAGATTTTTTAAAAAATAATCTTTCTGGAAGGTTTCTACCTGAAAATTAGCATCCTTAATTAATCTAATCCCCAAATTAGTGACAACTTTCCAAAGACTTAAGATCTTCCTCAGAACTATTTCTTGCCATTTCCCTATGATTCAAATTCTGTGCAAAAAGAGGAAGATCAGTTTGAGCTTTACCAATAGACCTTTCAATTCAGAATCTTCAAAATTTCTTCCTCTTTTGCAGTGATTCATGATTTAGATGTGCAGAAAACACTTGGTACTCTACAAATTATTTTTCTTAAGAACTTCACAGAAATCCCCTGTACAATATCCTAGACAAATGAGTCATTGTCTTTGTTTGAATATTTCTAGCGATGGAGAGCTCATTAGTATTAGTAAAGGCACACTGTCAAAAATGTTGGGAATAGCTGTAGTAAAAGTAGAAAGACTATGGATTTGGAGTTAGGAAATCTGTCCCAGCTATCTACTCTTTTCAGGATCTAGGGGTTACCATTTAACCTCTTTCTGAACCTTGGTTTCTTCATCTGTAAAATAAAGATGATAATGCAATCTTGCCTTGCCTATCTTCAAAAGATAGATTCAAAGGTAGAATCCATTAAGTTACTTAAACCACTTTGTAAACTGTAAAAAGTTACAGAAATGTAAGCTGTGGTTATTATTGCTGAATACCTCTAATTATTCTAAAGCTGTTTTTTATATTAAACCAAAGCCTCCTTCACTAGAACTTTCATCTAATCATCCTAGATTTGTCTCCTATAACCATAGTCCTTCTACATTATAATGCTTTACATGTTTAAAGACAACTATTATACTTTACCCAAATCTCCATTCTCAACCTTAGCCCATGGTTTCTTGTTTTCTCCAAGACTAAATATCCCCAGATGTTATAACATTCATAGTTTCTAGACATTATCAATCTGGTAGTCCTCCTCTGGAGGTATTCCATTTATGAATGTTACCTTTAAAAGTATTATACCTAAAACTGAATACAATATACCAAATGTCTGACACAATGTACTGTGAGAAAATTATCTTTTTCATCATAGGGTTTCTATATCTATTAGTAGAATCTAAATCGGTATTAGCTTTTTATTTTTGGGAGCCAAGTCAAATGTATTAATTCATAGTGAATTCAAATCTAATAAAATCCATAGAAGTAGCTGTGTCCCTCTTACGGATTGACTCCAAAGTGCCATACTTTAAAAAATAAACTCTTACCTTCTCTCTTAGAATTGATACTAAATTTTGGTTTCGAGGCACAAAAATGGTCCAGGCAAGGCAATTGGGGTTAAGTGACTTATTCAGGGTCACACAGTTAGTATCTGAGACCAGATTTGAACCTAGGTTCCTGTCTCCTGGCCTGACTTCCTATCCACTGGTCTGCCTAGTTGCCCAAAGAGAATGCTATACTTTTAAGTTTTGTCTGATTTGTTGTTATCATTGTTATTGCTTTTCTGCCTCACCCTTCTCTGATGGCTGGTAGTTCTTATTGCTATCAGTATACCTACTTCTATCAGGTCCTCTATTCCATTATAATTATGAAGGGCCCAGAACATCATACATCTAAGCTTATTAGAATTGCATCTAAAAATTCTAAATAGCACTCAAAGATTTCTCCTATAAGTAAAGTGCATGAGCTTTATTAAATAGACTTTATGACTTTTTTAGCTGTTCAAAAGTTCTTTATTGCTTCATTCCTAATTCTTGTCTATATAATAGATATAATTAAAGTTGTTAGATAAGTGACCCCTGGATGAGTGCAGCATTGCTCAAAGACCTAAAAACCATTTTTCCCCAGGTAGGGAAGAAAAGATAGTATAATAGATGTATAGTTTCAAGCTTTTATGACTATATTCAAACCTAAACCATTCTTTACCACATCTTAAACTGCTAAGCCAATGGGAAATAAAATCAAAAATGACAGATGTGTAATGTATCTCAAGCAATTTAACTAAAAGGCTGACACTGAGACTAAAAAGTAGCTTTAATAAACAAAACATGATTACCTCATGGTAAAAGCATCTGTCAGAAAGCAGGAAGCGTGGATTCTATTAAGATCATAAAGGATGAAAATGATAGAATTTTAGAATTTTTGAAGGGCTTTTAGATATTAGCTAGTCCAACCTTACACACAGTAAAGAAATAATTTCTATAACATCCTTGCAAGTGGCCTATCCAAATTTTAATTATATATTCATTACCCCTAAGTTAGCCCACGTGTTCCCATTGGACGACACTTGTTTAAAAGCCTTCCCTTATATGTCTCATCAGTTATAAGATGGCTCAAAAATATCCTATTTAATAATATTGTCCTATAATTTCAATTTTTATATTCTATAATTTATATATTTATTTCTGTATTTATATTCTATGATTTTAACAGGGTTCAACACCCAGGGATGTTATAAATGGTATAGTACAGTGTTTAGTTCAGTATTACAGGTATTGATTCTTGGATCTTAATTCTTAGCAGTGTTTAACATGACGAACAAATATACAGAAGGCAGACTTGTATAATTTTAAGGTGAAATTATACTTGGATAAAAGAGGAAGGATCTAAAATAATTTAAAGTTTAAGACAATCAATGGGATAAAAAATAATATAAAATTTAATAGGGATAAATACTAATGTCTTATACTTAGGCTAAACAAAATAAGTATCACAAGTGTAAGAGAGGGGTAGTGAAATCAACTATTCAACTGAAAAAGATCTGGCAGATTTATTGGCTTTTAAGACAATTAATTCATACAGCAATCAAAATAAGCTAACTAGACTCTAGGCTGCAATAAAAGTAGAATAGTTCCTAGGACAAAGGATGTGATCGTTCTATTATACTTTGTCCATGTTAGACCATGTCTGGAATATTATAATCCAATATAAATTGGAGAGTATCTAGGAGTAGAAACCAGGATGGTGAAGGACCCCAAGATAAGGATGAGGAAATAAGAGATCTTTATCCTAGGGAAGTTTAGACAGCAGAAAAGAAAATCAAGGGAGAGTGGCAGGAAGGGAGAGAAAAGGGCCTTGATGGCGGTCTTAAAATATCTTAAGAGCTATCATGCAGAAAAGGGATTAGACTTGGCCCTAGAGGGGAAAACTACAATGGAAACAACTGCTAGAAATTGCAAACAGGAATATTTATGCTTAATGTAAGGAAAAACTTCCTAGCAATTAGTGCTATCCAAAAGAAGACTGGGCTTCTTTATGAAGCAGAAATGTAACTAGTAATTTTAGTTCCTCGAGAATGCTTCAAAAATGCACTCGGGGTAGGCAGCATGAAATGCATCCATCATATTAGAAACAAAAACAATAAAATCACTTTATTATATCAATAGGTACAGAAAATGCTTACAAGATGTAGCATATCTTTAACTAAAAATATTTTTAAAGGGAACAAATGGATTTTTCTGAAATATAATAAATAATACTCATCTAAAACCAAGAGCTAGAAATATCCATAATTGTGAATGACCTGGAGACATTTCCAGTGAAATCAAGGATAAAACAAAGATGCACATTGTCACCAATATTTTTAATACTCTAGAAATTCTAGTTATATTCACAAGAAAAGAAAAAGAAATTAAGGAAATCAAGAGAGGTCAAGAAGAAATAAAATTATTTTTAACTGATTATAAAATTTACTTAGAAAACCTTAAAAGTCAAAGTAAAGTTTTACTGAAATAACCATTAAATTCAGTAAAGTAGAATTTAAAAATGGACCCATAAAAATCATCAGTTTGTCTTTCCATTACCAACAAATGTAGCAGGAGGAGAGAAAAAAAAGAAATGCTTCAAAATAATAATAATAATCTGATAGTACATCTATCAAGACACACAGAAATTTTATGAATGCAATTGCAAATCACATCGCTCATTAAGGTAAGAAAGTCTTCCGTAATTTTGCAAATATTGATTATTCAAGGTTGTACAGCACAATATGATAAAATGACAGTACAACTATTCTTAATTTACAGATTCGGTTCTATGCCAATGGAACTACCAAAGAATAATTTTGTAGAACTAGGAAAAATAGTAACAAAATTCATTTAGAGGAACAAATGGTCAAGAATATAAAGTAACTTTTTTTTCAATTGGGAAGGAGGGTGTCCTCCTAGTACTTGGTCTTAAATTATATAACCAAATTATCATCTATAAAATTATTTTTTATTGAACAGTTGAGCAGGTTAGGTACATAGGATTCTGATAAAAGCACATATACTATGTGTTTGACAAATCCATGACAACTTAGGTAAAGATTCACCTGTTTTATAGGAACTGTTGGGAAAATCATAAAGCAGTCTAGGAAAAATTTAATTTAGGTCAAGGTGGTGCTGGAACAGCTCTAACTGGCTTGTGGGAGCTCATGGCTAAATTTTCAGTCTAAGCATATACAAGTCAGAAATCAGCAGCCTCTAAAATTCAAGACTAGATTTATTGTTTTATTGATTGTCAAGAATTAAGCATTAATAATACAAATTAAAATTTTAAGTTTATGGGTATGTAAGTATGAATGTAAACTCCCTAAGTATGAATGTAAACTCCCATAGAGCCTGATTGTTAAACATTTACCAGCACACTCCTGTATTATTCCGTAAACACTGCTTCCCCTCCACAGGAGTGCAATTGAAGGCTCAGGTAAAGGAAGTCATCACCACACTAGAAGCCCAGTAACTGCAGGCTAATAATAAAAAGTGGTATTTATATAGTGCTTTATAATTTGCAAAATGCTTTATATCCATTATCACGTTTGAAACTCACAACACTCTTGGCCACTTTTTTATTCCTATGGTTCTACTCAGGTCTGGCCTTTTTTGTCAGAATTGCTTGATTATTATCTCTTCTGCAAAAAGACCATTCTTTTCCCATGTAGGATTATATTCAGTTTTGCAGAGGAAGGCATACTTAGCCTTTTGCAATACTGCATTTCAAGATTTTCCTTACTTTAGTGTAAGTTTCAGCAAAGTCTTGTATAATCCTTCCTGTGCTTCCTTAATACTTGCTCTCTTTTGGCTACTTGAAGTATTTTTTTTTTCTTTTGACTTGAAAGGTTTCGGTTTGGGCAATGGCATTTCTTTGTGTTTTCAGTTTAGAGTTTGTTTCAGGAGATGGTCAGCAGATTCTTTCTATTTTCACTTTGCTTTATGGTTCTAATAAATCTAGGAAGTTCTTTTGTTTATACTTTCTTGAAATAGTTCACCTACATCTTCATCTTTGGCCATGACTTTTCAGAAATCTAAAAAATTTAAAATTATTGCTTCTCCTTCATTTTCCCATGTCAGTTATTTTTGATATAAATACTTTAGAATTTCTTTGTTTCCTTAATCATTCAACAGTTATACACTGTGGCCCAATCAAATGTAATGGACTTCTGTACTAGCAACAATGCAATGACCCAGGACAATTCTGAGGGACTTATGAGAAAGAATGCTATCCACATTCAGAGGGAGAACTACAGGAGTGGAAACACAGAAGAAAAACAACTGCTTCATCACATGGTTCGATGGGAATATGATTGGGGATGCAGACTCTAAATGATCACTCTATTGCAAATAATATGGAATTAGGTCTTGATCAATGATTAAAAAAACATTCAACTTTGTTCTAGTATTTCTAAAGTGCTTGTTTTATTATGGAGTCATTGCATTCTAAATACTCTATTTCATAAATATACTCTCCATTCTATTCTAAGCTATTTATCCTCCTTTATTCCCCCCCCCCTCCAGAGCTCTTATTTCAATTATAATTTCACTTCTTATGTCTTGTTTCATGTCCTATAGTAACATATAGTCTTGATGGACAAACTATTTTTTTCACTGAAGCTCCAATTCTGTTTCTTCTGGAATTTCTCTCTCCTTTTGAATTTACCTCTGGGAGTTTCTCTTTAAACTACAGTGTTTCTATATTGTATTTAGTATTTTCTTCTGTTTATCCATATTTTTTTTGTTTTCTTTCTTGAATTGGGACTTCATGCCACGATTAGGCTTTTCTTCTTTAGGTATACATGTATGTAAGATTAAGCCCTGTGGTCTGGATGCTTTTGCTGACATTCTGGCTAGGCTAGTTAGTAGGCCCCAAACTCTGCCTCAATCCCTGGGTACTGTCTCAGTCTTTTGGTGGTCCAGTGTAGGTGCTGACCTCAATCCTTTCCCTAGCAAAATGCTTAACCTGAAAGTTTTTCTATCCATTGGTACAACCTAAACAGGCCCCAGCTAAATGGTGATTGCACTGATACGTGGCCCCTTTTCTTGTGAGGCTGCCAGGATCCTGAAGCTCTGAGTTGGCCCTGTCTCTTGCAATGGCTCCCATATCAAAGACAAAATGGCTAATCCCACTGTAAACATATATTAGAAACAAGACTTGAACACAGGCACTCCTGACTCAAAGCTTTGTATTCTTATGCCATGTTGCTTTTCATAAACCATAATATTACATTAAAAATAAGAGATCATTTTGACCTTACTAATTCTTTCAATTTATTATTCTTGATTACTGTTATGTCTAGAACTTTTAAATAATTGTAGTGCCAGTGACTATCTTTGCTTTATCTCTGACCTTTTGAAAAGGAATTTAGTGCTTCTCATTCAAAAATATTTATTCTTGACTTCACAGATTCTTTTTTTTCTTCTTACTAAGAAAAAGTTCATTTGTTTCTATGTTTTTTAATGATTTCATTTTAAATTAGTGCTATACTTGACAAGGCCTTTTTCTACTTTTGTTGTGATTATTATTATTTTTTTTTCCTAATATAATTTACCACAATAGCAGAGGTTGCATGGCAGGTAGATAGCCAGCTATACAGCCAGGAAGACCTGGGTTCAAGTCATGCCTCTAACATACACTACCAATTGTGACTATAGGTAAGTGACAACTTTGCAATGCTAGGCAATTCAGTTGCTAAACTGTAGCAGTTGAGATTTACTCATTGAGGAGGTTGATATTTAAAGTGAAGTTACAGGTCTATTTTTTTAATCACATTTATAGTTTTCCTTTTGTTAAACCATTTCCTGTGTTCCTGGTAGAAATCCAAACTGTTCTTAGTAAATAATTTTTAGCACATTATTATAATCTATGCTAATACCTTATTCCATTTTAAGAATAATATTAATTAACAATTAATCATAATAGTCTATAGTTTTTCTTCTCTATCTCTCCTCAGTTTGGAAATTAAGTCATATTTGTATCACAGAAAGCATATGATAAGGTACTTTTATCATTTTTACAAATGATTTTTATATGTAATAAATTTTTCTTTAAATGTTTGACAGAATTTGCTTATAAATTTATCTGAGCACAATTACCTTCTTTTTCCTTTAATTAATTTATAAATTAACTTTTTTTTGAGATCTAATTATCTACATAAGAGGTATCAAACATGTGGCCCATGGGCTGGCTGCATGAGGCCTGCAATATTCCTGAGTGTTGCCTGAACCAGATTAAAATGTAATTTAGAAATATTTGAGAAAATAAGCAAAAATGCAATAAAACATAAATATAACATTTTATTTATTTTTATTTTTTTAAACCCTTACCTTCCATCTTAGAATCAATACTGGGTATTTGTTCTAAAGCAGAGGAGTGGTAAGGGCTAGGCCAGTGATGGGCAAACTATGGCCTACTGGCCAGATAGGGGGTAGGGGGTCTGAAATGTTCTATCCCACTGGGCAACATAATTCCTAATCTGATGAATACAATGAGTAGGATACAATACAATGAAATTTGGAAAGAGTTGCCTTGGAAACAGACTGACAGATGAGCATTTCCTTTCCTTTGGCCCCCTGTTTAAAAAGTTTTCCCATCACTGGGTTAGGCAAGTGACTAGGCAAGTGGGGTTAATTGACTTGCCCAGGGTCACATAGCTAGGAAGTGTCTAAGGCCAGATTTGAACTCAAAGACTGAGCCACCTAGCTGTCCCCAGTAAGTCCATATGTGGCCTAGAGATCCTTACATATAGAAGAATGTTTCTTGCTTCTATTTGAGTTTGACACCACTGGTCTAGATGATCTATTTCTATTTCTTGTTCTAAATCCCCTCTTTATAATTATCTCAAAATTTACTGATATTATTATCTATACTCTTCTTTATTCTAGTCTCTGCTAAAGTATTTCTTCTATTTGTCGAAGCCAACTTCTTTACATGTGTATTTGATTCCATTCCTTCACATTTTTTCTGAAAGATTCTACCTTAATCATCCCTTCTCTCTTCCTTAATCTTCAATAACTCTATCTACTGGTTTCTTCTAAATCTTCCACAATTTGCAAAAACTTTTACAAGACCTCAAGCTGTATTGCACTTTGCTTTTTCAGCTGAATTCCTGTAAAAAAGCTATATTTCCTTTTAAAAAACATACTTCTTAATTCTTTAAAATTTGATTTCATGAATGTAATGGACTTCTCTACTAGCAGCAATGCAATGATCCAGGACAATTCTGAGGGACTTATGATAAAGAACCCTATCCACATCCAGAGAAAGAACTGTGGGAGTAGAAAATGCAGAAGAAAAACAATGGCTTGATCACATGGTTCGATGAGGATAAGACTGGGGATGTAGACACTAAGGAATCACCCTTGTGCAATTATCAATAATATGAAATAGGTCTTGAATCATGTAACCATGGAAAACTATTATTAATTAATTAGTTAATTAGAATTTTCAATTACAATATAAAAAATAAAAAAACAAATAAAATTTGATTTCAAATTTCATTATTCTAGCTGAAATTTCTCTCTCTAAAGTGAGTAATTATCTTTTCATTTCCAAAGCTAATCTTCTTTTCTCAGGCTTCTTTTCCATCATGATTTCTCTGTAGAAACTGATGCAGTTCACTCCTCTTTTCCTGAATACCCTCTCCTCTTTGACTTTTCATAATATTACTGGTTCTTCCCCTACCTAGCTGACTGTTTCTTCTTTGTTTCCTTTGTTATCTGATTATCCTAGATCATATCAATCAATCAATAAGGACTTGTTAAGCATCTATTAGATGTCAGACTCTGTGCTAGGGGATAGAGATACAAGTACAATGAACAAAATGACTCCTATTCTCAAGAAGCTTAATAATGGAGGACACAACAAATGAAGTTATTAATTACTCAAAATAAATATCAGTTCTCTGCAAAGTCTATTCCTCACATTTCTCTACACTTTCATATTTTGTTATTTCATCAGATCCAAGAAGACTGTAGAATCATAGATTGTCTAAAGCAGGAAGGAACTTAAGAGAACATCTAGTCCAACCCACTCATTTTTAAATTGAGGAACTGAGGCCAAGAGTGTTTAAATGACAGGCCACACAGCTAAAAAAAAGTGATTAAGGCAAGATTTGAACCCAAATCTTCCTAACTCCAAGTTCAGATATGTCATGTTGCCACTAAGTTTATCACTTCTATTCGGATTATCTCCACATCTAAATATCTAGCCCCAATACCTTTCTTGAGGCCTCCATTGGCAACTGCCTATTATTTTTTTAAACTAGATGTCCCATAGACAACCCATGCTTATAAAAGAACTCATTATCTTCCTTCCCCAACACCTAGGGCCAGTCTCTTCCCACCTTTCCTATTTCTGAGATCACCCCAATCATTCAAGCTACCATCAGCACTTTTCAAAATAAATCAAGAAGCCACTCTCTTCAATCTGGGCTGCCAAGCTGGCTATACCAGGTTTTAGGACTTGATATCTCCCTCAAATGATATTATAGAAATGCAATAGTGAAATTATTCACCTTCAAACCCCATCTGTCTGTCAGTGTTACAACATAGAGTGTCCAAGAAAGAACTTTTAGATAGTTCAGTCTTATGTCATTTATGCCATGCAGGCTATTGCCCTTCCATAGCTAGGCTGAATATTTCCTCTATCTTGACTTTCTTAATTTACTCCATGGCTATTTCCTTCTGAATAATTTGTCTTCCAAGAAAGAAACTGCGTTTCCAGATAAGCCAGAACCTAGCTCCATTTTATTGGCTTATTCAAAGTGACAGGAACTGACCTTTATAGGCCAGAAGAGCCTGGGCACCTATCTTTAGTCCTCAGTTAAAGCTAATCACTATATACTTTGAGGTTAATCACAAGTTACTGAACTTGTTTGTGCCTCTCTCTTCCCCTTAGGTGGATCTCAAAAACTACATGTTGTTATTATAATTACAAATTAAGAATTCATGACTATAGCAGAGTCTCACCTCAGCCCCCACAATAATAAGGTAGGGTCACCACTAATACAACTAATATCTAAATAAGCAGGTATGCTTATGGAACAAGTAGAATTCAAAATCTTGGCTCTGAAAACAGAATAACTTTGGAATGAAGTACTATGGAGTTAAGGATATATATTTCAATTTGTGTAATAAAAAAAGAACTTCTAGAGCAAAGAAATCAATTTTTTTGCTTAAAACTTATAGTTTCTAGTAAATAAAATAGTTTGGATCTGAAGGAGATAATCCACCCAGGATTGGAAAGTGAATATTGCATAATGTGCAACAGTTAACATGAAAATAAATTCTGTTTTTGGAGTCTAACCTTAGGGCATTAAGTCTTTTTAAGAAATGTCTAGAAACTTACCTGGTATTCTGGAAAACATTATTGAAGAAGTAAAAGCTTTGGCAGATTGGTAGATGTCAGAGCAGCAGGAAGATGAGAATGAAGAATTTGAAACATATAGAAACTTTTGAGGGGGATAAAGACAGGCTAACTCATGTATTTGGCACCTCGAATACTGTTCTTTTTGGAGCATTTGATAAAATTAGCTGAAAGAGGTAGTTTATGCTGTAAAACTAAAGAAATTACCAATATTGACTGGTTGATTGGAAAAAAATAAATTGGAAACCTCATCGTCACACCTATTTGGAAACTAATTAGGAGAATTATAGATCAAACAATGAAATGTTTAAGACTGGCACGCTAAATGAAAACTCAGTATTGACCTGTAATCAATAACCAGGCTTTGCTCTCCAATTTTTCAAGATTTCAGCATGTACAGAAAGTATTGGGGTATAAAAGTCATGATCATTTTCTCTTACTAACATTTGTTCAACATTATAGCATGGCAAAAATCAACTTTACACACAAAGTACATATGTCAGCCTGTTACTTTCCTGGCCCTGACAAAGAGTGCAAACACTCCATATGTATGACAGTATGTTAAAAAAAATTTTTTTTAAGTAGGCCACAACTGAAGTTAAAGAACTCTTCATAAGGTTAGAAAAATGTTAATCAGTTGGCAGCATCTATGCAGGAATAATTCAGAATATGCAATATAAAGGATAAAATCTCAAAGTTGTCTGTGGCAGGAAGAGGGTCCCAGAAATGGGAAGTTATAGGTTAAAGGAAATGATATGTTGCCTTCTGGTAAAAATATTTCAGCTGTGAAACTGTAACAAAATCAGAGTGTATTAAAACTGAGCAGTTAGTGAGGAAGAGAAACTGGTGAATACTATGTTCCTACCTAAATAAAATTCTTGTTAGTTTTATGAATTGGTAAAGAAGTATCTAAGAGGAGTCATAAAGAGAAACTCATTGTTGGCCTACAGAACAGACAGTATCCCTCATGCAAAAGAGTATTCTTTTGGGTATTGGGATTTTCTTCTAAGTTTGGATCTATATGTATTATAATCTAAAATAACAGGTACAGCCTAAGAGATTAACTCTGGCACTAAAAAAACTAGCTAAAATTGAGCCAAGGTACTAAAAAGGGAAAAGAAATGTTTCTGTGAGGAATTATCTTGGTTAGTATCAATTTTTTAAGTTAACAGGATGGCTAACACATATAAGACTAACCTTATATGTGTGTTAATTATGTAGCCTAAAAATAGGCATTCTGTGAAATGAACTTTTCTCTCCTTCCCTCCTTGCTTTCTTCGAGTCTCTTCTAAAAACAAAACAAAACAAAAAGCCTTCTTCAAGAAGTCTTTTCCAATTCTCTATAATACTCTGTTGATTATCTCCAATTTATCCTCTCTCCTCTGTTTGCACATTTCCCCCCATGTTTTCTCCCCCATTAGACTGTAAGCTTCTTGAGAGTACACTGTCTTTTTGTCTCTCTGCATTCCCAAAACTTAGCACAGTGCCTAGTACAGAGTAACTGTTTGATATATTTTTGTTGACAACTATGTAATAACAGACCCTGAAATCAGAGCATAAAGGAGTATCAGGGAAGCAGGTTGTGATTATAGTAACTTTGGAACAGGATCATTTCTCCTGGGATGTATCTTGGTGTAGTACAGATATCTACTTTAGTTTAAAGGTAGAAGGCTATCAGTGGTATTGACTACTGAAAAATTGGAACTCCTAAGTAGTTAACTACCATCAATATTTCATTCATGGACATGAGGCCAAGGAATTAAGTTCAAATTAACAAATATTTCCTGAGATAATTTCACATTTCTATGTGAAAACCACTGTATTAGAAAATGAAATAATCCAATGGTGGGACAGGAGGCTTAGAGATTTGTCCTCAAGTGAACAAAAAAAAAACATGCCACAAACCAAAAAAACTATTCAGAGGAATATTCAGGAAACAAAATTGGGTTAATGGTGCCTAGGATTATGAAAGTGAAAGAGCTCAGGAACTACATATTAAGAAAATATACTCTGGAAAGAGAATCTAGGAATAAAGGTACAAATATGGAAGAAGGTGTTTGGGTTAAAATAAATAGAAAATAAAAAAGAAGTGATATTGTTGTGGGGGTTTATTACAGACTAACTTGTATAGGTGAATTTACTGAGAAGCTATTCAAAAATTAGGATAGAAACACATTAGGATGGAATAATATTGTTGAACTATGAGGTGAATCTACTGGAAGAAGCCCCCTTTCCTAAAACTAGTGAGTAGTTGATAAAATTGTGACATGCCCTAATCAAAATTTCTTCCTTTAAAATACAGAGGAAATAATTTTAGAAAATGCTGTTCTGGACCTGATTCTGATCTGTGTTGTTATAGGTTAGTCATTTCAGTCATGCCCTACTCTTCCATGACCCCATTTGGGGTTTCCTTGGCAAATATACTGGAAAGGTTTTCTATTTTCCTTTACAGCTAATTTTACAGATAAGGAACTGAACAAACAGGGTTAAGTGACTTTCCTAGGGTCACACAGCTAGAAGCCAGACTTGAACTCAAGAAGATGAGTCTTCCTTGACTTCAGACCATGCATTCAATCCACTGTGCCACCTGGCTGCCCTAAAAAGGGAAATAGAGATTGCTAAAAAACAGTATGGCTTCATGAAAAATGGATTATGTAAGACTATTCTCATTTCCTTTTGTGACTTGGTAACTAGATGAGCAATACATGGGGATGCTGCAGAAAAATTATCCCAGAAAAGTATCATGGACAAGATGGTAACAAAATTAGGTAGATTCAGAACTGGCAAAGTGATTAGACTTGTAAGAGTCATCGTTTATGGTTTGATTTGAACTTAGATAAACATCTTTAATGGAATGTTACAAGGATCTGTCCATGACTGTGCTAGTCAACATTTTTACCAATGACTTGGATGAAAGAAAATAGTATGCTTCTTATAGGTGACAAAGATGAGATGGATATGTAACATACAAGATGAAAGGCTCCTAAAAGGTCTTGAAGGTCTTATCTGAATAAGATAAAATTCAGTAGACACAAATGTTAAGTTTTATACTTTAGTTAAAAAAATTCAGTTTCATGAATACAATCTAGAGGAGAGACAGCTAGAAAACTAAATCTGAGAGTCTTAATGAGGTCTGTATTTAACATGAATTGTGACATGTGAGACAAAAAGGCTAGTTCTATGATGCAGAGTGAAAGGAGCAGATCCAGGAGAACACTGTACATAGAGACTGATATACTGTGGTATAATCAAATACCAAATAATGGACTTCTCTACTAGCAGCAATGTAAGGATCCAGAGCAAGGCTGAGAGTCTTATAAGAAAGAAAACTAGCCAAACTCAGAGGAAGAACTGTGGGAGCAGAAACACAGAAGATAAACAACTGCTTGATCACATGGCCTGATGGGAATATTATTGGGGATGTAGATACTAAGCAATAACTCTAATCCAACTATCAATAATATGGAATTAGGTCTTAATCAATGATACATGTAAAACCCAGTGGAATTGTGCATCAACTATGGAGGTGTGGGGGGTGAGGTTGGGGAAGAGGAAAGGAACATGAAACATGTAACTATGGGAAAATATTCAAAATTAAAATTAAAATAAAAAAAAGGCTACTGCTATCTTAGGCTTCATGAAAAGAGACAAAAGTGCCTAGGACAAGGTGATTTATCATACTCTGTCCTAGTCTAATGACACCAGAAATGCTGTGTTCACTTCTGGGTATGACATTTTTTTTTAAAAATTTTTTTTTTATTTTAAACCCTTAACTTCTGTGTATTGACTTATAGGTGGTAGAGTGGCAAGGGTGGGCAATGGGGGTCAAGTGACCTGCCCAGGGTCACACAGCTGGGAAGTGTCTGAGGCCAGATCTGAACCTAGGACCTCCCGTTTCTAGGCCTGGCTCTCAATCCACTGAGCTACCCAGCTGCCCCCATGGGCATGACATTTTAAGGAATACAAAGGCAAATTTGAGTTTTTCCAGAAGGTAAAAGAAATAGAGAACATATCATATGAAGATTTGTTGAAGGAAGCAAAGATATTTGGCATAAAGAACAGGAGACAGCATAAAAATGATTAGAAGTATTTGAAAGACTGTTGTGGAAGAAGGATTAAATTCTGCTTTAATCCTAGAAGGCAAACTAAGAACACTAGGTCGAAATTGTTCTTTTAAACTCAACATAAGGGGGAAATGCCTAGTAACGAGTGCCGTACAAAAATGGAAGGAGCTACCTTAGGCATATGTTGTCAAGCAAAGGTTGAAAAACCATTGGTTGGGTATTTCTGGTTATTTTGTAATTGATCTAGATCAGTAGTGTCATACCCAAATAGAAATTGAAACCCCTAGGCCATACATAAGGATTTTTTTGTGCTGCATACTGACTTGTTTTAAATTGTAATGCCATTTGGGTTTTAGTGTACTTTTAAAAAATTTACTTTTCCTTTACAAAACCTTGGGCATGAATCACAGAAGCTCTGGTTGCTAACTAGTCTGGTACCACCTCTTTTGTGCTTAACCCATTGTTTCTTCCTGCCAACTAGTAAATTTTCCACAATCCAATTCCAATTTAATCCTTGTTAAGTGGTATTCATTAAAAAGTAATTCTTTTTGACTTACAAGTCATTTGTTCCTTCCTCATTAACAGGACTACTTTTGCTCTCTCTTTCTCTGAACTTGATTGTTAGGTAAAGATGTTGGTCTTTTTTTTGTCCACTCCTAATTAGCTACATTACCCCTAAAGCTTTTAGAATCCAGGTCTGGATTACATTTCCTATTTTTTAAAAGAGTATTCCAACTATTAGGATTTTAAAATCTAACCTTAAAGTGATTTGTTATGGTCAGCATTTGAAACTCATTGTTTTAGCAATTTTTGTGCTTCTAGTGCTAATTTTAACTTTCCTGATTATAAAGCACCCCAGGGATGTTGGCATGAAGGTCGCTGCTGCTGTATACCCTGATATTCTATTGCAAAAGAACTGGCCAGTGTAACAAAGGAAGTTTTGAATCGCTAATGTAAAACATTTCTTTAGACAATAAATGTATAGGCTTTTGTCTGTCCCTACACAATGGAAATATAGTTCAAAATGTTTAGTATAGAGGTTTAAAATAGAATTACAATTCTTTCAAATCTCTGCTAATATGAACTAACCAAGATCAGTAATCCTATCAGAAGTTAGAAATGAATATAAAAACTATCTAAATGGGATTTCTTTTATTTACATTGCCAATTACTCCATCTTGGGTTTCCTAGCCAAAAAATAATTTCTTTCCGAATCTATGAAGCAAAAATCTTTTGATTATATCACCATAGTATGAAATTCAGCTTTATTTATATTGAAAAACTACAACTCAACACATAGATTCCCATAACCAAGAAACGCTAAGTCCATTTTAGACTTTATAATTTCAAACCTCTTTCAAAATAATAAAACCTCATTATTGTAATTCCAACTGCAATAATTATGAATGTGACATAATCGAAGATAGGTTTATCTATACTAAACAAATTTTTTTTAAGGATAACAAAAATTAACAGTGTTAGCAACATTAAAGGAAAGGAATGTACAACATAATTGAGAAAACAAACAACTTTCCAAGTACCTCCATTTATTTGTAAGGACCACTGACATAATTAATACTATATATTCTAATTAGAAATTACTTAAATTAATTCATTAAAGAAAAAATATAAAGATCTCCAACTAACAGCATTTTTGGTTGGCCTTGCTTGAATTACTGAATAGATGTAAAAGTATTAAAACTTTATTTCTTCTGTAATACTTCCATAATTCAGAATTTTTACTAACTCAGAGCGAATCTTCCTCTTAAGTAGTGCAAATCAATTATAGTGCCTTGCACGTCACAGATGCCAATAAATGCTTTTCTTTGTTTAAAATACTCCTAAAGAGGCCATTAAAAATTAAAAACTTTGAAATGATGGATTATATTTAACATATAGTTGAAATCTCCACTTCAATTATCATTTTATTTTCTGTTTACACTTTTTCGGTGTGATTCCCTGCTAGGTACAAACTAAGCATTTAATAGATACTTGATGACTGACTTTAGACATTATTTTATTAATGCTAATTTTGATGTTTCTTTAAATTTTATAAACCAGTGATCATAGAAGAGGATTTGTATAGTAATTAAATTAATTTAGGCAAAAAAAGAAAGGAATAGCTTAGATGATACAGAAGCTCCCACTTATGTTAGGCAATTTGATCTTTTCATTTTTAAATAAGAGTAAATTTTAGTTAATAAAACATCTAAAATGTGAATCACATTGGTAAAAATTAATAATAATTAAGTTTAGTTGAAAAAATTTTACCTATAAATCAAAATGCAATTCTCCGATCCTTTCGAGCTCTAAATACATGACCTTACAATCCTTTTTTTAAAGTTTGTTTAAAGTTTAGCCTCTTTTAGCAATATTTTAAGCAATCAACAAATACTTACTGAGGCTCTGAAGATACAATAACAAAAATCAAGAGTCCCTGACCCCAAGGAGCTTAAGACATTTAGTAAATAGTAAAATATAGCAGTAATTTATGTAACCATGGGAAAATTCAAAATTTGATCATGCAATTGACTGAAGAACCCATCAATACATCAAGAAAAACATAACAGAGCTTTAAAATGCTAATTATAATTGTGAACTTACTGTGATGAACGTAGTCAGTCTTGTGTCATCACTGTTGCACAACCTACAGAAGAAAAGAAAGACTTTCAATCAGCTGAGCCACTTAGGTGAAAAGATGCACAAAGGAAAAAAATTGAGTGGAGAGGAATAAATACTAAAATGGTTCTATAAAAATCACACCAAAATGCATCCATAATTTTTGGGAAATGAAATACATGGCACGAATAAGCAAATATGCCAGCATGGAGTATAAATAATTTTCATTAAGTTTTATAATACAGAACTATACTTTTGTGGTGTTTATAATTGGCAGGGAAAATCCCAGCTCCAGAGTTAGTAGATTACAAAGTAAATTACAGAGTGCTTATGCTATGATCTTTTATGTATTTGCAAACATTTGCCAAGAGAAGAAACAGCATCACACCAAAGGCAAGTTACAAATGGATCGATGTAAAAAATAAATATCAGGCCTTATTTATAGACATTCTTATCTCTAGGAGCAGTTGCTCTATGAAGAGCAATGCCTTTGGCCATTGGTGGCACTGGGGCGCAAAGGTTGAGTCTGTTGGTAGAACTGCAGGAACAGGTGAGCCAATTCAACTATGTTAGGGTCTAGGAAGAGGTTCTAGAATGAATAAGGCTAATGTTATGTATGCTCCCAGATATATACCTAAGAGAAACAGAATCATTTGACTTCAGATCATTTAGTTTAATAACAGGGATTTCACATGTGTTTTCATCAACATAAGGAACTTCAAGGTGAAGAAATGCCATTCTTTCAATTCAGGTCAGCATCATCTCTTACAACTTAAAGAGTTAAGAGTCATCAAGATGATCGAAAGGTTAAGTGACTCAAATTGTATCCCTCACACTGTTACCTTAACAAAGTAAAGAAGACATATTTAAACAGCTTAGGAACCCTGTTTAGAACTACAAGATACGTATGTGAAACTGATTGAGGGTGTGTCAGTGTTGCAAAACATATAAAAGGAGTTTCAATTGAAAATGTGACAATGCTTCCTGTTTCATACATGGTCATCACACATTTAATACCTAACCTAAAAAAAAAACCTGACTTAAAACTAGTTATACTTTGAATCTTTTATGCAGTATGCTACCCAGTCTGGGAACACTGTCATTCTCTAGAAAATCAGGAGGATATCAACACAGGATCTAATTTGTTTCATGTTTTTAAATTAGCAATGACAGTCTCTCCAAACAGTTCTCTAAGACAAAGATTTCATAACTATTTGGCGTCATGTAACCCTTTGAGAGTCTATGGATGCCTCTGGACCCCTTCTCAGAATAAAGTCTTTAAATGCACAAAATAAATGAATAGTAATACAAAAGAAACCAACAACATTATGATAATTGTCTTTTAGAACCCTCCAAAAAACAACATTTATGAACCTCTGGTTAAGAACTCCTGCTCTAACACTAAAAGCTAATGATAAGTTAACTCATTTGCAAAGAAAGAGGGAGTTTTCTTTCTGGGAGTTCCTATAAAAACATGTCTTGATCAGAAAAATTTCACCTGTCGTGTAATGTACTCCATTATACAGAGGAAAGAGTTCTTGCCCCTAAAGAGTTTCCAATGTAACTGGGGCAAAAAGGAGAAACAATAAAGGAATAATAAAGTGATTAATTGTATTGTACTTATTATAAATCCAACAGGACTTCAGAGAAGGGAGAAATTAATGTATGCTTTAGCAAAACACTTAGAAGGCTTCCCAGAATAATTGGGAATGGGCTAGGGCATATTTACTAGAGTGGCTTCTTTAAGTTCCATTTTTCCAATTTAGTTGGGTAGCAGCAAGAGTACTAGATCTGAAGATAAAAGATTGAGAATACACAGATTTCAGGAAGGAGGGGTGTTCTTTATAAGGAAAAATAGCAAAATCGAAGGTAAGGAAGAAATGGCCATGATGGGTTTCTGTGAAAAGTGAAGAAATGGGTCTCAGTGTAGAGAAGGTTGTGTTGAAGAGCAGAGGAAAAAATAAAATTGGATACTAGGATAGAACCTGATTATGGATAGCCCAGAAAGTCAACCAGAGAAGCAGAAACTGATTCAGTCTCCAAAAGATAGCCATTGTAGGTGATGTGCAGGTGACCCACTGAAAGCATAATTAAAAAAAATAAGTCTGTTGGTAATATTTAAGATCGACCAGAGAGGCAAAATTGACAACAGGGAGAAAAGTTAGAAGGTCACAATGATTCCGAAGTAAAATAACATGATAGTCAAATAAGATATATTTCTCAGGGGAAAAAATGATAGGATGTGGTAACTTTTTGGCTGAAGGAATGAAAAAGAATGAAGCATCAAAGATTAGAACAAAATTCTTAGCCAGAGAGACTGGAAGAATGATGGCATCAAACTGAAGGAAATGAGAATGTTAAGAAGTAAAACAAACATTCTCTGTTTTAGAGATGTTAGGTAAACTTGAGATAATAACAGGATATCTAAATTGAGATGTTTTTGTCTACAGTTATAAATTCTGGGCAAAAGATATAATAGAGGTCAGGATTAGAGTTGTCAAAATGAAATTCTTCATCATAGAAGTGATAGCCAAAGGCAAGAGAATGAATAAGCTCAGCAGATGAATGAGTATAAAGAGAAAAAGAATCTTGAATGATGTCATAATGAGTAAAATTAGCAAGAAGTATGACAAAATAACAACAAAGAGAAAGGAGAATGATTGGTTAGAAAACCAAGGGAAAAAATGTGAAAAATTCAAGAAAGAAGGGAAATGTCTACTCCTTGAGTAAAAAGCTCAGCTACATTGAATAAAGGAGAATAAGAAGGAATGGCTAGTTCCTCCCTCCTCAGTTAAAGAAGTTGTGGTGCAAAGTTCCCCTGCACAAATTATCCTTTGGCTAACTTCCTTCAGGTCCCTCTCTGGTCTGTTCCTATTATCTTGGTTTGACTTCCTGGTTTATGAAATATTGACAAAAGAGGAACAAAGAAGGAATCATTGTGGTCGCAATTTTTATGGTTTCTGAAGCATGTTACAGAAAATATATCATTTGATTCTCCCAACAGTCCTATGAGGTAGGCAGAGCAAGTATTATAATAACCTTTTTGCAAATATGGAAACTGAGGCTAAAAGATATAAGTGACTTATCCAAGTCACAGAGCTTTATCTGTTAGGCTAAAAACCACATCCTTGACCTCTATATTTAGTGTTTTTTGCCACTACACCAAAAATGTCCTTTAGTGACAGGTTTACGTGGCCTCAGAGTGGTATTAATAGAATGAACACTTTAATTCCTGTGTTCTTTCTCTTTGCATTTTTAACAGAGAATTATCTTCACCTTGAAGTGTGAAGAGGGAACCATAGCCTTAGATTAGTGAAGAAACAACAGAATAGCCCTGAGTAAAGCAAGGCACAAAAGCCCTCCTAAATTCTATCACAGGATGACCCTGGGCAAGTTACTTAACTCCCATTGCCTGGCCCTTACCTCTCTTCTGCCTTAGAACCAATATACAGTACTGATTCCATGGTATAAGGTAAAATGTGCAGCTCTCTATTTATAATTTGGAACTCAAGTACACAAAGAAATAATGAGAGAGACAAAAATTAGTAATGGCAACATACTACGGTGGGGAAAGGGCTAGATTTGGAGTCCAAGCACCTTGACTTGAATCCCAGCTATACTACTCCCTTACTAGCTAACCTTAGCTTAGTCGCATCATCTCTCTGAAGCTAGACTTCCACATTTGTTCAATGAAGTCAATGGGCAAGATGAATTTTAAGATTCCTTCCAGTTCTTGATTCTAAAATACTGGTTCACATGAAAAACACATGAGTTTTGAGTGCAAGCTGAATAAGTCAATAAGGTGATGCAGCTACCTCTCCCCCTAAAAAGTCCCCAAAGCCTAATGTGATCTAGGGCTGAATTAATAGAAGAGTCTTCAGAACATGAAGCAGAGTTTCACCATACCCTGCGGTCTGCAAATATCCAGATTATGGGCTTCAATTCTAGGAGAAACACTAAAAAATGAGTATGTTCCAAAAAGGACAACTGCGAACTACATAATGATACAATTAAAAAAACAAACAAACAAAACCTCTGAAAAGTCTCACTGAAACCAAGAGTTACCATACTGGGAGCATTTCCTTAGCTTTTAGTCTCGTAATACCCTCTTACATGGACTTAAAACAATGTTAGTTGAGGATAACTCAAATAACATGGAAGGAACTGGGAATATTTTTAATATTTGAGAATAGAAGACTCAAGGAGAATATTATGGTTATCTTTAAGTAGTGAAGCACTATCAAATGGAAGTAGGATTACTTAGAAATAGGGATAAAGAAAGCAACTCCAAGCACTGGCGAAAGGTTACACGGAGACATATTTCAGTTCAACATAAAAAACATCATTCTGAGAATGAGAGTTGTTTAAAAGAATGAAATGACTATCTTTTGAGGAATTCCTTATCACTTGAAGTATTCAGACCGAGGTAGAATAACATTTGCAGGGATATTGAGTAGGTGATTCATGTATCATACAGGACATTGGAGTAAATGACATGATGTAAGGGGTCCCTTTTGAATCTAGAATTTCTGTAAATAAAGTGGAAAAAATATAATTTTAATAATCTAAGAATTAAAAACACAACATTGTTCATCTTAAATCTACCAGAGAAGTTACCAATTATTTTTAAAAGCTACCCTCTAAAAATCCCTTTAAATCACAAATACTACTTAAAGTAAATTTCTTCTTCATAATAGCAATTCTGTACATGACTTACTCAATTACAATTTTAGGAAGAAAATACATGAAATTTAAATGACAGAGGTTAAAAATATATAAATCTTGTAGCTCCTCATAAAAACCCTAAGTGGTTTTTATAACAAATGGTTAGGTTTTCTTTTTAATCAGCCGCAAACTAGGAAATTTATTCAAATTATACTTGTAAAAAGTAATGTTACATTTTATGAAAATATAATTTAAGTAATATATTTGACTATACATTATTTTCCTACTAGAACTGGATATTTTTGCATATACTCAGAAAATCCAAACTATAATGATCCTCAGTAGGGCCTTCCCAAATTAAACTATTCCTAAAGAGTCTAATGTCCCATAACTTGCTATTAAATTGTCTATTTCAGAACTTACAGCAATTACTATGTATTTTCATTGATTCAGCTTTGTTTTCCCCATTTTAAAGAGATTAAATACAGGTCAGTTCTGTTGAGTCAAACCTTGCCATAAAACATACTCTCAACTTGACTTCTCTGGGAAACAGTTTTCAACAAAATACAACAAAAGGATAATCAAAATCTGGCTCTGGCTATGTACTTTGGGGATTGAAACAGGTGAAGTATGTCAAATATCACTTGGAGAAGATTCACTAGAAAGGTAGAGCCAAGATGGTGGAGAAACATGATGTAGTACAGCGAGCTTTCCCACTCCAATCCACTCCCAATGAAAGCCCTCCAAAAAAAGAACTAGAAAACTAACCAGACCAAATCCTACCTGGGAAATACTGGGAAAAAAAAAATCAAGAATGAATAATTTTTCCAGCCCAGCATGGTACAGACAGACAGACATAGAGAGTTGTGGATGCTGGGAACAGGATCTACCCATTGGAACATTCTAGGACCAATGGACTTAAAGAGGACCAAGACTGTGAAACAGGGCCAGATGAGGTCTTGGACCCATAAGGGACACTATGACTTTATGCAAGGTGTGGGAGCAGGTGCCAACTGGCAACTTTAATGTTAACTACCCAATTCCAGGTGAGAGATAAAGGACTGATAGAGGAAGGGATCTGTTCCCAGAAGTGAGATTCCCTATTAAGGAGTGGCTGAAAACTTTAGGCAGTGTATTGGGTAAGGAACAAATTCAGAAGCAAGAAGCAAGAATGTGACTCAAACCTCAGGATCAGAGCAATAAGTCAGTGCCAACTTCTAGCTGAGTCTCAAGCCTTCGAAAGAATAATCAGAGCAGGAATCCAAGGCCAAATTCTGTCCCTCTGAAAACAGCTGATAGTGTCTGAGTAACAGCAGTCTACCAAAACCCTAAAGGGGACAAGTCCATTGGTCTAGTGCTCAGATCTATACTCAGGTTAGTAGCTTGCAGAACTTCAATGAGAAGGCTAAGGATTAGACTTTGTGCTTTATTGGAACACTATGGGAGCACTTTGAACAACATGAACTGTTTCTGAGATCTTGGAATAAAACCACACTCATTTCCCCAAGAAAGCAGCAATTACCCTAGCCCAGGTACTCCCCCCAGAATTGAGCAGAGTCTTGCCTTCACATGAGTCCATAGTCGGGAAACAGACAGGAAGAATGAACAAACAAAAAAGAATTCCACCCTAAGGAGCTATTGTGGTGATGGAGATGCTCAAGACACAAACTCAAAAGAAGAAAATAACTACAAAACAACTATAATAAAAGCCTCAAAGAAACCACCAGCTTGGGGACAAATTCAACCAAGTTTCCTGGAAGAAGAAAGAATTTTTTAAAATTTTAAATGTTTGTATAAATGAAATGAGAACACTAGAGGAAATTTTTGAAAAGAAATCAGAGTTATGGGGAAAAGAAATGGGAGAAAGAAATGGAAAAGAGATACAAACGTCCTGAAAATTGGAATGGACCAAATAGAAGTAAATAATTCCACTGACAACAAGAAATAATAAAGCAAAGTCTTAAGAAATCAAAGTATCCCAAAGTGAAAAAGAAGTACCTTGAAAAACAGATGAAAAAAATTTAAAGATCTTTCAACTACCTGAAAGTCAATTAAAAAAGGAGAGAAGGGTTAGATATCATATTTCAGAAAATCATAAAAGAAAACTACCAGAAGTCAAAATGAAAATTTTAAAAATCTAATGGTAACCTCCAGAAAGAAACCCCCATATGAAAACTCATAGGAATATCATAGCCCAAATCTAGAGTTTTCAGGTCAAAGAAAAAATAATACAAGCAAGGGGAAAGAATTAAAATGCTGAGAAGCCACTGTCAGAATCACACACCATTTGGAACCACTACAATAAAGAGGCAGAGCTTGGAATACAATAATCCATTAGCAATGGTCTTTGGTTTACAAGATTCCCCCAGCAAAAAGGAGTATAATCCTAGAGAGAGTAAAAATGGATCTTTAAAGAAATAAAGTACTTCTAATCATTCCTGATGAAAAGGTCAGAGATACATAGAAACTTTTAAGTATAAACACAAAAGGCCAGTGAAACATTGAAAGGGTAAACATAAATGAACAATCATAATGAATGAAATAAGAATTGCTAATATCCCAATATGGTTAGATGATTCATATGTCTTCTCTGAACCCTAATGTCATTAGGGATCACAAAGAGTTGAACTAGTCAGAAGTGGTTCTTCTATATCTTGATGATCTTAAAAAGAAAAAGAATGGAAAGGGAAGGGACAAGATTACACTAGCAAGAGACAGAAAAGGGAAGGTAGAGGAAAGTTAGGGAAAATTATCTCAAATAATCAGGATGCCCAAGTCTATACAAACAAGGAAGAGGAAGTGGGGGAGGAGCTGACACCTGAACTTCATTCTTATTGGAACTGGTCAAAAGAAGGAAAACATGCATAAGCCTGGGTACAGAAATACATTTCACTCAACTGGTAAATAGGAGAGAGAAGGCAGAATTAAAGGAAAGGTAGATTAAGGGAGGGATTAGTACTAAGAACATTCCAAGTAAGTATATACAAAAACATGTACAGCTCTTGTTGTGGTAGCAAAGAATTCGATATTAAAGAAGTGTCCATCAACTGGGAAATAGTAGAACAAATTATATAATATAACTGTAACAGAATGTTATTTTGCTAGAAGAAATGGTTTCCAAGAAACTTGAGAAGACTTGTATGGACCGAAGCTGAATAAACTGAAAACAATTTATAAAAAGACAACAATACTGTAAAGTCAAACTATTTTGAAAGACTTAGGAAGAACTCCAAGCAGTACAAAGACCAATCACTCAAGAGGGCAAATGATGATTCTACCTACCTCCTAGATAGAGAGTTGAAAAGTTCAAAATGAAAGTGGATCGAATTTTTGTTTTTGGACATGGCACCTGTGTACATTTGTTTTGCTTGAATATACACTTTTGTAACAAAGGTTTTGTTTTTCTTTCTTTCTCAGTTGAGGAAAAGGGTTGTAGATGAGAGAAAGAAAAGATGAAAGAATATATGGATGAAAGAAAAAAAAGCTGAGTAAAAAAAAAGTTTTATTTAATTTTTTAAAAATTCACCAAAAGTAGAAACATAAAAAGAAAAACATATGATTGATCACATGGTTCAGTGGGGATATGATTGGGGATGTTGACTTGAAATGATCACTCTATTGCAAATAGTAATAATATGGAAATAGCTTTTGAACAATGATACATGTAAAACCCAGTGGAATTGCTGGTTGGCTCCAGGAGGGGGGAGAGAGGAAGAGAGGGAAAGAACATGAATCATGTAACCATGGAAAAATATCTTAAACAAATTAACAAATAAAGAAATAAAAAAATAAGGGAACAAACAAACAAATAAATGAGCAAATGAATAAACAAACAAATAAATAAATGGATGGATGGATGGAAGATCACCAGAAAGGGCAGTGTTACCAAATCTAAGTCAGGGTCTATTGCTGGGATTCTGTCTCTATAGCATGAGAAGAATTGTAAAAATGAGACATGCTGAAATAATAAGGCCAGCCAGGATCACTTACCAACTTACTAGTCTTTAATCAAGAAACAGATGATACATAATAGAGTCAAAAGGCACTCTGAAGCCATAACCATGAAAAGGAGCTTTGCCCAGATATTGCTGGGATTCATCACTCTGCCTTGCCCACTTTAGGTTGCCAGCTTTAAAAGACACTGACAAGGATTATACTTTGCCTCAAAATAAAAGTGTTTTCTTATCTTGGAATCTGGAAAATGGATCTTCAGTTGCTATTTATCCCTTGTACCAAAAAAAGTATTTATTTAAATAACTTTTATTTCAATTGAGGCAGCATGGTATAGGTAAAGGGTAATAGAATCATAATATAGACTTGGTAGAGATGTTGAAGATTATTCCTGAGGCTCAGAGAATTTAAGTAATTTGCCCAGTCACAGGAGAACTATGTGGCAGATTTGGATTTAAGCTCAGGTTCCATGACTGCAAGTTCAGAGGATTAATATCTGCCTTATTAGGTGTTTGGTCATGAGCAAGTCACAAGTTCTCTGAGCCTCAGAGTTCTATGTATGATATATACAAATTTATAGACCAGTTATAATTTTGCATTCAATAGAAGAAATTTTCACACTTAAGAAATCACGTAGAAGTATGTACTGAGAATATAAAATCAGTAGGGAAGAGGAATAGAGAGATTTATTACTTTGGGAAAGACCCAGCCCAAGTAAGGGGAATACCACATATTTTCAATTAACACCCCAGAGAAGTGGCGATGGGTGACTCAGCTCTGACTGGTGGTCCAGATGAGACTAAGACCTTCCCTGTTGGCAAAGCCTGTTAATGTACCATAATCGGGAATCCTAAGATCCAAGGTGCACTTGATGTTGTTTGGGAGGATGATAATAACACCCCCCAAGACTCTTGTGAAGAGCAAATAAAAAGATAATTATAAAGTGCTTAGCACAGTGCCTGCTAAGTAAATGTTAGCTGTACTAATAATAATAAGTTTTATTATTGCTATTATTATTCTGATGCTGTATAATTTTGCAACATACCTTATCTAAAACCTTCTTTAATTACTTCCTATAGACCTCTAGACTTAATGTGAACTCTAACTGGATGAAATGACCCAGAATTGTTACTTGGAATGTGTTATAGGAACTGAACCCCCAACGTTAGAGAGAACAGATTGGAGATAAAGTAGAAAACCTCCACACTGCAGGTAGGAAAGGTTTATGTGAATTATTTCAATCCTCAGGGCAACTCAAATGTGTTAGAGGCAGAGGTTTCCATGTGTATATGAGAAGGGAATGGGCAAAAACCAAGTTAAGATGGGCTCAGCATTAGGGAAATATGTGAAGGAGTTCCTTAGTGATATATGCAAGTTCTATTTCGCAGTTACAGAGCTGGCAAATGCCCTTTCTGGTCGAATGTGTGTACTTAAGCATGTGTGCATAATGTGTGTGTCTGGAAATGTTTATATAAGCTTGCAGCTTAAATGCGTGTACACCTGTATTACAGGTTAATTTAGTTTGGAAAGCATCATTTCAGTCTCTATCAAGTTGCCAAGTGCAAAAGGTCTTGGAGAAAAAAATCAGCAGTCTTCTGCATGAGAATGTTTGTGAGGAAGGAAAATTAACAACCTTAGTGAGAAACAAAAAGCCTTAAAAATGTTTGAGAAAGATTCATAAAAACACATGCTAGAAGACATTCCAAAAGATAAAGGATAGAATTTTGAGTAAGTAGAATTTTTAATGTTTATAAAAATGAAAATAAAGAGACATGATTGCAAGGGGGAATATCTTTGCATTAAATATCTTCAATTAAAGTATGATATAAAAATAATTATGCTTTGGATATATAAGGTAACTAATATAAGACAAATCTTTATGATAAAAAGCCATTTCCCTATAGAAAAGAAGTCAAGGGATACGTACAAATAATTTTTTAAAGAATGTAAACAGTCAACAGACATTTGAAAATTGCTCATAATCACTAAAAAGAGAAATATAAATTAAAAAAACAAATGAAATTACAACCATGAAATAAGGATATATAAGAAAATATGGAAAAATCTAGAATTAAAGAAGCAATGGAAAGCCAATTTACTACTGTTGGATTTTTGAATTAGTTCAAAAATTTCAAAAATCTCTAAAATTTTGCACAAAACAAGTTTCTGAATTGTCCATATTTTTGGATGTAGAAAAACATAACTGAAAGTATTATGCCTAAGGCATAGTCTAACACTCACTCTCTCTCTCTCTCTCTCTCTCTTTCTCTCTCTCTCTCACTCACTCACATACACACACACACAGTAGGACCTCTTTTTGCAAACTCAACAGATGCAAATTCAGGTGTACTGACTAGTAAAGAAAAAAATTTAAGACAGAAAAATATGTAAAATTAAAAAAATTTAATTACATGCTAATTGTGCACTAAATCAGAGCCATTTTCTCACAGCAGTTCTCCCAATTATATTCATTCTCCCATTATATAATTTTGTGTCAAGCACTCATAACTAGTTGTGTCCTCATCAGGGCAATGCTTCTCTTTGTTTCATTAATGCTATTTAATTATTAATAATGGCCCCAAAGTACAAGAGTGATGATGCCAAGAATTCTGATAGGCCTTAAAGAAGTGTCTAGGTATGTTCATATAAGAAAAAGTTATTAAAAAGTTAGGTTTGACATTATGCATGATTTTCAGTTTAAGTGAAGGGTCTTGGAACATAATAGTCAGTGAAACAAGGTCCTACTGTATATATGTAAATATAAACATATAAATATATATGTACATATTATATATAATACTGCTGAACCACAAGAATGACAAATAATTCAGAAAAACATGGGAAGACTTAAAAACTAATGCATAATAAGTAAAGCAGAGCCCAGAAAGAGCATACACAATTAGTACAAAAATATAAATTGTGATAACTAGAAGAAGCAGTAGAACTCAAGCTAAATAAAAAGGACCATATAAAGTTAGCAAGACCTTTCTTTCAATGTAGATTCAGCAAACAACAAAAGGGAAAAACAGTTCACATTCTCGGTTATGATCCTCTTATAAGTTGATTTTGCTTCAGTGTCTTTAAGGAATGAGTTTTCTAGAAGAAATTTTTTTGGGGGAGTATTGGGAAGGTTCTCATGTTAAAACACTAGGGATAGGAATATGTTGTATTTAGAAGTTCTTGGCACGAAGAGTAAAATGGAATTATGACAGTTGATTGTCATCCTTGTAGATTTTGCCATCCATCCAGAAGATGCTACCTGCACTGTGATTAGAAATGTGAGCTATGATTTGTTTTTGATAAATCTGAATTCAGAGTACAAAATACACAGACCAGGGCAGCTGGGTAGCTCAGTGGATTGAGAGCCAGGCCTAGAGATGGGAGGTCCTAGGTTCAAATCTGGTCTCAGATACTTCCTAGCTGTGTGACCCTGGGCAAGTCACTTAACCCCCATTGCCTAGCCCTTACCTTCTGACTCCAAGACAGAAGGTAAGCATTTAAAAAAATTTTTTTTAATTAAAAAAACCCCAAAATACACTGACTTTGGGGGAGCTTATCCAACGCAGAATTGTTTGTGTGTGGTTGAATTTCACTTTTGAGTAGTAATATAATTAGATGGATTTAAAATAGCTCAAATGGCTGAACTTTTGATAGTTTAATGTCAACTTATTAGGAAGTATCTGCTGGAGTTTTTCCTGGAATCAATGCTTGGCCTTGAGATTGTAAATATTTTTTATCAACAAGTTGGACAAAGGCATAAGTGACATGCTCAAAAAATTTATAGATGATACAAAACTGATAGGGATAGCAAATACAATGAATGACAAAGTTAGGATCCAGAAAAAAATCCTGACAGACTGAGATATTCCTAAACCTAATCGATGTTGTTTTAAGGAACTCTTAGTACAAGTGACTTTTCTAAATGCTAAAAAATAAATGTTTCTATCATTTACAAAACTCAATTAGTAGATTAACATAATTTTGGTGTCCATCTAAATATTTAATATGTTCCAATTTGCCACATATTTCTCATTTCTTTTTTTTGAAACTCACTCAATTTCTATTTAAGTTTTTCATTGCTACCATTTAAAAAGAACTTACACTTCATGATGAGAATAATTAATGTAAACTTGTAACTAGATTAGATTAGATGAGGAAGAGAGATTCCAAACAGTTTAATTTTGATTGATAACAGTCAAAAGAACTGATACATATTTGTAAAGGGCCTGAGCCGCCCTCTGACCTTTTGAATTTACTAGTGTTAGTAGCTTTAAGTATCTTAAATCAACCTGTAGTTCTAGGGAAAGCCCATATGGCTAAATGTTTCTGTTCTCTCAGGAACAAAACCAACATTGTAACAAAAACATCAGTAAAGTGTTTTTGGTGGATTGGATATAAGTATCTCCTTGTATCCTTTTTACTTATGTATGTTCTATCAATGGTATCAATAAACTAGAATGTGGAGCTATATTGTTATTTTTTGATACCCTGAATTGAACAAACACAGGAAAGATGACAAAAGACTATAATTTTTTAAAACTACCATAATAAAACAAGTCCTAAGAAAGATTGTCTGATATGAATCATGATTTTTTTTTAAAAAAAGTACAAATCCAAGCTTTTCCTTCTATTTTCCATTTAACAATCTATTTCACCTGAACTACACTTTACAAATTCTTTATTCACTGATTTCAACAGCATTGATTATTGGCTCAGTGGCCACAGTGAGGAGAAGAAAAGGAGACAAACCACAAAGAGGATTTTTTTCAAAAAGATCTGAGTCAAGAATATTTACCAACCCCTCCTAACCAAGGTAAAGGAGTAAGATTGACTCTCCGTCCTTTTCCAAGTTAATCCCCCCAGTTTGCCTTTTCCCTTCCACTTTCCCTTCAAGACTTCCCTAGATGTTTTATTGAGTCTAAAAGAGAAAACAGTAAATATGAGATAAAGGAAAAAAGTACATTGCATTATTGCTCTCAAAAGTCTTATAACCAGAATTCAGTGATCCCTAAAGATATTCAGGTTTTACAGTGGCTTAAAAAAAAACCATCCACATCTATTAATAAAACAAACACCTACTCTGTGCCAAGTACAGTGTATATATAGCAGAAAAATGAAGTAATGAATAATTTTAAATGATTTACATAATTCTACTAATATTGGAGATTTTGTGCTTATGGCAAAATGAGATAAGGTGGTAAAAATTATATCTTTCCTGGTCAACTTTTTATATAGACTAAGTGAGTTCTCCTAAATCCTACTAATTACTAAACCTTCCAGAAATCTCCAAATTTATGGGTTGCTTGTGAAATATCTGGGACTTGGGCAGAGGGAACTTCACAGGGACATGTGGAAAAGCTATGGTCTTATAGGGCTTTCTCAGAATCCCTGTCCACAAACTGAATCTGATTACTTTGATTGAAGGAGTTAAGAGGCCAAGGACTGGCAGCTCTGCTTGGCTGGAGGCCATGCCAAGAAGGCTCCAAAGAAGCTGTATAAAGAGCATCTATGAAGGTAAAACTCAAATGAAAGGACCTTGAGATGCAGATTTGTAATTCTCCACCTCTCTCCAGGCCAGACAAGTCCCTAAAGAGCACAAGAAAATTTTATAAGAAGTCGTCAATAACTCCCTATTCTCCTTGGAAAAACTCGATCCTATAAAAGGGAATAAAGAGAAAATTTCAACTCAACAGATATTTATCTCAAGTGAAGAACATTATCAGTGAATGGAAGAAAAGAACTCTCAATATCACCAAAGCGGGCCAAACAAGAAAGATGTAGGGATTCTTTGGAAAGCTTCCATTTTGTCTCATCTTAAAATGTTCATCTTGTTTGTCCCTAGAATCTGTAAACAATTTATAGAATAACAAGGACATTACAACTTGAGACTTTAGAATTCTGATTGATGTAATAACAAATGAGGGTTCTAAAGGACAAGTGATGATGTTGCCTATCTTGTGCAAAAAGGTGATTAACTTATAATGCCAAATGAAATATATATATTTTTTGAGATAATCAATAAGGGAACTAGCTTTGATCAACTAATACATTATGTGGATTCTGTTTTTCCTTATTGTTCAGTTGGATATAGAAAAGACAAAATTGGTAAATTTCATGTGATACTGCAGCTTAACATTTTTTAAACTTTCTTCAAGATAAAAAAATTTTTCAACTCTTCAATATTTACAGTCAAACAAAACTTCAAATGATAAGTAAAAATAAATCTAATTGGTATTAAGAAATTAAACAATTTTAAAAGCACACAAGCAAAAGAAATCTAAGAGATTTTAAAAGGTGAAAAATTAATGTTTGGTCTCAAAAAATTTAATGCTAAAAATGATCAACATTTTGATGCTTTCAATTGATTCTACAAATTTCTAGGTAATATTATGAACTACTGCCATTTCCCCCCTTAGATTCATTGGTAAGATAATAATAGCTTTGTGCTTACAGCAAGCAACTGAGTAATCCTGGCCTGTATTATGAGATTTGACATATTCATTGTGGAATCTTGAACAACTTCCTAATGCTTCAATGTAATTCCATCTACAGTATATAATAGACTAATTATCTACTTCAAGAAGCTGTTATGAATTTTACTTAATTACTATGTATAAAGTTCTTTGAGGGCCTCAGATGAAAGAGTAACATACTACTTATAAAGCATACATCCCATTAATAATTATATAACAGATGTTAACGAATCTATAATTTAATAAAAATTTAAAATTTCAACAAAAGTAGGAATCTTTTTCTCTAATTTTTCACATTATTTAAGACTATATTTCCATGGTTACATGATTCATTTTGTCTCCCTCCCCTTTAGCTTCCCGCCCCTCCTCAGAGTTAACAACCAATTCCATTGGTTTTTATTACTCAAAACCTATTTCCATATTATTTATATTCATAATAGAGTGATCTTTTAAAACCACAACCACAAATCATATACCAAAAGTAGGAATATGGAGAGTGGACTTTCAAGGAATGGATAAAAGGCAGTGTACAGGAGAAATGTAGAGGAAGAATCAACAAAATTTGGCAGGAGAATGAACGTGAAACATGAAGAAGAGAGGAGTTAAAGATGACTTTTTGGTTGTGAACATGTATGTTCATACTTTGACAGAAATTAGAAACGTTAGGAAAAGCAGAGTGTTTAGAGTAAAAGATAATGCTTTCTGTTTTAGACAAGGTGAGTTTAAGATGCCTACAAGACATCTAGCTGATAATGCCCAACAGGCAGTCAGTGTTATAGGACTCAAAAGAAAGCCTAGGAAAGAATAGCAATCTGGAAACCAAATGAATAGAGATAATTGAATTCATGGGAACAGTCATGATGACAACAAAGAGAAATAGAGAGTACACTCAGGCAAAGGGAGTAGGGCATGGATAATGACTCTGCAAGGGAAAATGAGCATAGTTCAGGCAGGCAGGTAGAAGATTGGGTGAGAGTAATGTCACAAAAACCTGGGGAAGAGAGAGTGTTCAAAAGAAAAAGGTGGTTCTGTTCTTATATGTATAGCAATCACAAAAGATGTGGGCTGAAAAGAAGGATAGGATCTGGCAATTAAAAATTATTAGTAAAGAAAATAGTATAATTTGAGGGATGTGATCAGAAATAAGTACATTCTATCAAAACACATTATGAAGCTCTATAATAATGTCTCAGAAAGTTCATTTGTCATACTTATTTCAGGATAACTAAAATAGAGACTTTCATATAGAAAACATGGCTAAAAGAAAATAAAGGAATACAAGGAAATAAAGGAATTAAAAAAAAAAAATTTAAAAATCTGATCCAAACTAAACCTTGTAGCTAAGGTACAACTAAGTACCAAAGATTAAGAAATTACCACAGTATATTACAGAAATAAATTTTATGAAACAATTCCTAAAGGTCTCCTCTCTTCGATTCACTCATTGGAAACAGTCAGCCCAGTTTTCACTCTACAATAGCAAGAAAAACTCCCTAACGCATTTTCTTTGTGTCAGGCTAGAAACTAAGTTCCAAATGGACTTCCTATTCATTTCAGAATTTAAAATGCTATTTAAATTTTGTTTTTGCTTTCAAAAATAAAAGCGAGGGACTGTTTGATAGGCCTAGGGTAGTGAACTTTAAAAAATTTTAGGCTGTCAGAAGTTTCTACCTCAGTGGCTAGGAAGGAACTACTGTATATCTTTTAAAATCTTGGCTTTGTAGCAAAATGTTTATCTGCCCCTTTAATGAAAGCAATTCATTTAGACAAGCATTTTTTGTTGAATATTACCTACTAACTGAAAGGCACAGTCTTAAGAAATAAGGAAACAAAAGCCAAAAAAAAAAAAAAGTTATTGCACTAATTCAAATTCTACCAGAACCTATAAACAACAAGGCAAATACTAAGTGAAAGAGGGTAAAAGATAAAGCTAGGGAAGAGTTCAAGTGGCAGAAACTCTTTTTCTTTCTGAGGACATGGAAAACAGTTTCACACTAGAAAAAGTAAAGTACTTTAATTATGCCTATGTATAGTACTTTTATATCTATAATTATTCCTATGTATTGTAATTTATATCTAAGCTTTTAGGATTAGCTTAAAGGAAAAAGGAGACAGATATGCTTTAGTCTGGTGGAGCATGGAAGTGCTTTTTCAGTGATGCAATGCTTTTCTGAGGATAAGCAGGAAGTTGTCATGCCATAGTGGTTGCAGGGAGCTATAGATAAGAGTCTTCAACTCCAACTGGAAATAACTGAGCCACTGACAAAAAGTCTGTGCCTTAGAATCCTGTCTTTTATTCAAAATGCTACCCAAATGCCACCCTTTGCAAGAAGCCCTCCTTGATTACTCCAGCTTTTCCCTCTCCTTCCAATTACACTGCACTCCTTTTCTACATATTTATCCAGGTACATAGCATCTCTCTCTCTCTCTCTCTCTCTCTCTCTCTCTCTCTCTCTCTCTCTCTCTCTCTCTGTCTCTCTCTATCTCTATCTCTATCTCTATCTCTATCTCTATCTCTATCTTACCTTCCATCTTGGAGTCAACACTGGGTATTGGTTCTAAGGCAGAAGAGTGATAAGGGCTAGGCAATGGGGGGTAAGTGACTTTCCCAGGGTCACACAGCTAGGAAGTGTCTGAGACCAGATTTGAACCCAGGACCTCCCATCTCTGGGCCTGACTCTCAATCCACTGAGCCACCCAGCTGCCCCCACATATTATCTCTCTTAATAAAATGTAAACTAGTTAAGGGCAGGAACTACTACAATGTTTCTCTATCCTAAGCACCTAGCATAGAATTGAGCACATAGTAGGTATTTTACTGTAATAGTGGTATTTTGAGCCTTTTAAAAGGTTTCTGCCTTAGCCCAATTCTATTCTATTAAATCTCCAAACAACCTAAAGTCATCTCTCTCCAGCAGGATGCACACCCCTTAAGGGCAGGGTCTATTTTGTTACACATTTCTTTAATATCCTCAGTGCCTACTTAGCACCATGCCTAGCAGATAGCAGGCATTTAATAAATGCTTGCTGAATTCAATCAAATTCAATAAAAAATGTACTAAATAAATTGAATCAACACCACTACCAAGCTGGGGAGAATTCCTCAGAGGGAAAACCTTGCTGAAACACCAACAGAGATAAAAAAAAATGGGAAAGTAATAAAAATCATGCAATAGAATGAATAAATAGTATGAGGTGAAAGAAAGTAAAAAAGAAATCCCCAGAAGAAATATATAATAGAAATATAAAAAACAATATTTTGTTGCAATTGTTTTTCAGTTGTTTTGGTCATGTTCTTTCTGACCCATTTAGGGTTTTCTAGGCAAAGATACTAAAGTGGTTTGCCATGTTGTTCTCCAGCTCATTTTACAGATGAGGGGATGAAACTAATAGGGGTAAGTGACTTGTCCAGGATCACATAGCTACTAAGTGTCTAAGTCCAGATTTGAACTCACAAAAATGATTTCCTGACCCTCAAATTCAGAACTTCATCCACTTCAGTACCTAGCTGCCCAAGAACAATAATTAGATCCCCAGTAATGTGACAAGTACAATAACCTCCAGAGTAGCTTGGTAGCTGAAAAAAACAATGAAAAGATGATATAAAGATGGTAGATATAGGAAATGAAAATTTTACTGAATGAATTGTTTTGAGCAAGCAGTAGAAGAAAAATACTAGTAAATCAGTGGATACTAAAAAAAATGGCAGAACTGGGATACAAAAAGAGATGGAATAATAAATATCAGAACAAAATCAAAAGGAAACAAAATGGGAAGATTTGTATCTTCTACAAAGCAAGGTAACAGATCCTGTAGATAGAATTAGGCAAGCAAGTAAGGATTTGTCTCCAACAAAAACATGAAACAAAGAATCAAGTCATATTTTTAGGAATCATGTAGGGAAATTGCCCAGCAGCTTTGGAAGGAGAAGGTGGAATATAAATTGAAAGAAGTCATAGGATACTATCAGGTGTCATGCAAATTAAACTTATCCAAAAATAGAGTCATTGTTTTCACTTTCATTATTAAATAATCTTTGGAAGTGGACAGGGCATTTTCCCAAAGAGACTAGAAGTCTCTAATGACATGGTGAAAAGACCCCTTGAAGTTCATGCCATGTAAGCTACACCTTAAAGAGAGCTAGAGATTCCAAGAGCTCAAGGTGAGATGGGAGAAATTTCAAGCATGGGGGACAACCTGTGCAAAAGGCGCAAATGAGGGAAATGGAATATCATGTACAGAAAAAGAAAATTAGGCTAGTTTGGCTGGAGCATATGGTGCATGAAGGGGAGTAAATATATATAATCTGCCTGGAAAATAAGCAGGAATCAGACTGTGAAGGATTTTAAATGCCAAACAGGAATTTGTATTTTATCTGAGAAGCAATGGAGAATGACTGAAGCTTCTTGAGCAGGGGACTGATATGGTCAAACCTGCACTTCATTCTATAAGAACTACTAAGAAAACTAGATAGCAGTATGGCAGAAGATGGGTGCAGGACAGCATGTAATCAACATACCACAATCAATTCCAAATGGATAAAAAAACAAAATGTAGAAAATTACAGCATCAAAAAGTGAGAGAAAAGCAGAATTGTATAGAGGAGAGAAATGCATAACCAGATATAGGACAGAAGAGATAATAAAAGACCATTTAGACAATTTTGATTCCATAAAATTAAAAAGCTTTTGTCCAATCAATCAGCAACAAAGGACTATGTTTGGGTGGAAAATGTTTGCATTTAACATTTCTGATTAAAATCTAACATGAAAATCTGCTGGGAATTGACAGAAATTCTTCAAGGGTAGGAACAATTCTGTGAATAGACAAGTAGTCAAAAATATTTTAAGAAATTATTTTTAATCCAGGAGTGAGGAGGGAAGGAAAGGAGTGAGACAATTTGGGTCTTATAGTTTTGGAAAACATATATTGAAAATTGTTATTACATGTAATTGAAAAAATAAGATATCTTCAAAAAAATTTTTTTATTCTGAAGAGTATCCTTTATGTAGAAACCTTTTGCAAATGGTTTAATGGTTTTAGATTAGGATGATAAGAAAGTGTTTGTCTCCTATTGATAGAACTGAAAATAAAAACATTAACCTTCAAAAAGAAGTTCTTTTCAAAGGAGAAATTCAATCTATCATTCACCATCTGAAAAATATTGAAAATCCCAAATAATCTGAAAAATGCAAACAAGAACATTGAATCATCACTATCTACCCATCAAGTTACTGAGATGGTTAAAAAAAAAAAAGATTCAATGTTGTAAGGAACCATAGAGGAAAAAATTGTAGAAAACAGGCGCTGCTGGTAGAATAAACGAGATGATGCTTATAAAGCACAGTTCTGGCATAAAGAAGGTGTTATACAAGTGTTTATTCCCTTCCCTTCTTCCCTGTAACTGACTTTTTTCAACTATTCTGGAAAACATACAATCAGTTACAATCAGTCTCTGCTAGATGGTTTTAACCTTAACAAATTTTTGAGAATGTATTTGTGATGAGTTTCTTTAGGTACATATTTGGAAATTAGCTGCTGTAATAAGATTAAATATAAAATGGTTTTTTTAATTGCAGAACACGACAACCTATTTGTTCAAATGACTTTCTTGTAATCCTGGGTCTACAACATTTCCCCAGTTTTTTGTCTTCAAAAACTGGCAGGGGGCAGCTGGGTAGCTCAGTGAATTGAGAGCCAGGCCTAGAGACAGGAAGTCCTAGGTTCAAATGTGACCTCAGGGGCAGCTGGGTAGCTCAGTGGAGTGAGAGTCAGGCCTAGAGACAGGAGGTCCTAGGTTCAAACCCGGCCTCAGCCACTTCCCAGCTGTGTGACCCTGGGCAAGTCACTTGACCCCCATTGCCCACCCTTACCAATCTTCCACCTATGAGACAATACACCAAAGTACAAGGGTTTTAAAAAAAAAAAAAACAACAACAAATGTGACCTCAGACACTTCCCAGCTGTGTGACCCTGGGCAAGTCATTTAAACCCCATTGCCTACCCTTACCACTCTTCTGCCAAGGTGGAAGTTAAGGGTTAAAAAAAAAAAAACACCCGGCAGATACCTAAACAATTTAAAAACAAATGCCCCACAACATGCTAAAACTAGATAAGATAAACGAGGAGAAAGATACTAAGAGAAATTTTATGAAAGTTTCAAACCATAAATAATTTGTCATTATCATCACCAGTCTGCATCCACTGCTCATACAGTATTGCATATAGACATACATATTTAGGTATAGTGAACATAAAACCTTGAAGTCATAAAGATATGTCTATAGATCTTTTAGGTAACCATCCATTAAAATCAATGGTTGCTTAAAAAGTACGTAGATATTACATAGGACTTTCTCCTCTCCCCACCCCCACCCCCAGATAGGAAAACAGTCATTCTTTTTTATCTAATATAAATAATTCTAAAAAGCTTAAAATATTTTTACTTGTATTGAACATAAAGGCAACATAAATTTGCTTCCTATACTGTCCTCAATGTCTCATGAGATACTAATTTGAATAAGTACCAATTATTTAATAAGTCTTTATTGAGCAACTCTTCTTTGTTTATTTTAATCTACCTACATACACTGTGAGGCACAAAAGTATCTGTTCCAATGACCCGCAACCCAATTGTGGAAATAAAGAAATTGCACATAACACAATAAATATAATATTACATTTTATATAAAGAAAACATTAATATGCTTGAGCACTACACTGTATAATATAGAGAAGCACAGCACAATGAATAATGTGTTAATTCTACAAAGTTGAAAGTAAGGGTAAGAAAGTTACAGTAGGGAAGAGGTTAATGTGAAACTGGTGTTAGGACTTCAAAGGCGAAGGTGTTCACAATATTTTTGACTGCTTATGATGTACAAGGCATTGTGCTAGGTACACTAGGGAGAATATAAAACTATACAACTCTTCTTTGTAATCCTGGGAACAGAAAACCTGGTAGGGGAAATACAGAGAAATAAAAGAGAAGGTTAAGTATGTGGATACAATTTTACACATTCAGAACTCAAAGCAGGTTTAGAGATCATCTAGTCCAAACTCCTCATTTTGCAGATTAAAAAATTAAGGGGCAACTAGGTATCTCAGTATATAGAGAGTCAAGCCTTCTGAAAATGGGAGGTCCTAGTTTCAATTTGGCCTGAGAATACTTCAAGCTGTGTGACCCTGGGTAAGCCACTTCACCCCAATTGCTTAGCCCTTACTACTTTTTCTGCCTTAGAACTAATACTTAGTATCAATTCTAAGACAGCAGATATGAGTGGAAAGTAAAAATAATTTCTAAAAAATCAAGAGCAAGAAAGAGGAAATGTCTTGCCCAAGATTAATATAGGATTTGAACACAGGTCCTCTTTCTCCAGATCCAAAGTTCTTTTTCACTGTACAATACCTACCCCAAAAGGTACAAAGAGCACTACTGCTTTAGGAATTCAGACAGGAGAGAAAACTTTTGGCTGAGAACACCGGAGAAGAATCCATAAAAGAGTCAGGATTTCAACTGATCAATAGGCAAGGAAGGATGAATGACGAGTCATTCAGGGTAGGGGGAAAGGCAAGCATGACCAAAGACACAGACAGAAGAAAAGCTTCTGGCTAAAAATAAATAGTAAAGCCTAATTAGAAAGCAGTGTTTATATTGGGAATTTCTTATAGCATCCACAGAATCAATTAATTCTAGAGCTATAAATTCTAAAAATCTTCCAAAATTCATTGATTCATCTGAAAGTTTTAAAATTAAAAGTACAAAACTATGTTGCAGATTTGCATGAATTATAATTTCTCTTAAAACATAGTTATTCTTGAACCCTGAAACTAGACTGACTACTCATGAATGATTCAAAATCATGAATCCAATTCATGACATGTTCACCTGCATGGAGTAGGTACTACAGTAGTACTCTGTTTTCATCTATTTCTCACCACCTGTTCATCTTTCTTTAAACACTCTGGGGATAGATCAAGTTTTAAAAATTAAAGCTTATGAAGATGAAGCGGGGTGGGCTGGGGGAACTATGTGAAGGAGGGTCGGGAAAGAACAAAATGATTCAATCTTCAAAAGGAAAAATATGGTTCTTAAATTGTTTTATAAGAATTAAAGGACCATTTTTCAGCTTATCTCCACTATGAAGTTAAAAGCAATAAAATTCAAATCAACCCTGTAGATATATAGCAGCAGAAGAAATTATTCATTCAAACATAGGTCTGTTACCTATGAGTATCTTTAAGTCATTCTGACTTCTAAAAAGAGCCTAGTGCCCACCAAGTATACCATGCTATGTCATCAACTCCTCAGATTCATGTTTTCTTAATTAATCTCGAGCCATATAATAAGAAAAAGTTACACGTTCAGAAGCACTCTATCCAAGTAGCTACAGTACAGAATTCTTATTCATGTTTCTGACGCATATCAAGAGAATGTCCTGACATTCAGCTCTTGCAGAAGATTTTTTTCCATGAAAGAACAAAAAATACATGCATTATCAAAGCACTGTCAGCACATCACCCACAATCAAATTGTGAATCTAGCCAGATCAGGACCTTTCACTATTTTGATGGATGAAAGAAATGATGTCAGCACTAAGAGAAAGGTCTGCATTGTGATTAGGTATTTTGATCAAGATGAAACACTTATGAAAATTTATCTCCAGACAATGCTTTAAAAAATAAATAATGCTGCAAGTGTTGAAAACATCTTTGGATCACTGAATTCAGTTTTCACTGACTCTAACATTTCATGGATAAAATGCGATTGGGTGTTATAGCTGACTCAGCACTTCACAACTGGCAAACACAATTCAGTTAACAGCAAAAGAAATGAAATATCAGCCTCTACATCTGATTCTTCTTTGTGCTACCCAAGAGACACTTAAGCACCGGTAGCTAGGGCAATATGAAATCATGCCTCAAACAATATTTATTGGTGGCCGCACACATGTTTGAGACTAACCAAAATGAAAGCTAAAACATTATTAATATTAACATCTATGAACATGCTACTCATCTTTTCATCAAACATAATGATAAACAAAAAGCTACAGCAAAAGTAAACATATTCTATTACTCTCTAATGGCATAATAGCTTTAAATGTTGTGTTTAAAAAGTGAATTTTAGACAAAAGGTCACTGATATATGACACTGTCTCCTCTAAGTCACAGGACATTCACTAGGAATACCAGTTCTTCACTCTCCACCTCCTCTCATCCCCATCCCCGTTGGAAATCTAGGAGAAATAACTTGATCACTTGCCTATTACCCCTCAGATGCTGTAAGGGAAAACAGAAAGGCAAATGAAAAGCATTCATGAGAGTCTTCCAATAATCAGAAGGCTCCCTGGGAAGTGCTGACCCACGTGGAAGTCATACTACCCATTATGTCCCAAGGAGAGGAGGAAGAACAGTTACCTATTCACCAGGATGCAATCTGGAGTTCTTCTCTGAAAAACAGGGACCCATTTGAGAGACTGCTAGAATGGTCAGAGCTGCCTTATGATCTTATGAATCACAGCCCTGTTTGTTTTGAAATAATCTGTCCGTCACATATATTGTAATATAGCCATTTCTTCTGGAATGATCTATGATACCAAATATGTTGTAAAGCAACTAGCCATTGGGGTGCCAACTTCTGTTTGCGATTTATATGGAGGTCATTAACACCCAGAAATAAAGGAGGGCGGCTCTCTTGGCTAAGTGGGTCATTCTAAAAAGTGCAGGCCTAAGTGTGTTATTGTGCTAAGTTTGATGTCAGAGTACCCGAACTCAAATCCCAGCTCAGCCCCATCAAATACAAAAGCTTGTGTGACTTTAGACAAGCCCCTTAACTTTTGGGAGCCTTATCATCCTCATCTACAAGATGAAGGGATTGGAGTAGATGATGTTTTAGGTCCCCTCCAGTTCTAAATAAATGATCCTATGACTTACCTGAGACATGGTTGGCCAATATATATTCCCAGATGAAGAGGTATGAAAAAAGTCCTTCACATCTCTTCTCAAGCTTCCTATAGTACTCCTACCCTCTCATATCTCAATTTTTAAAAATTGAGGCTATTCATAGAATGCTCCCCCTGATTTCTCCTCTGCCTCACTACACCAGTCAGAAGCCTTTGCCTACATTTCCCTTCATTCCAGTCTTGGATGAAAAAGCAAACCTTCTCTTTGCCAAAGGAAACCTGTACATAACCTTGATCCCATCCCCTACTATTCTCTCCATTCTCGTGCTAACCTTCTATCTCTTTCATCTTTCTTTGTATCCCCAGAACTTGGCACATAAAAAGCACATACTAAAATCTTTTATTAAGAACTGTTTTCTTCTTAATTTAATAAATTCTTTTATTAAGAATGGTCCCCAGAAGTATTGAAGAGGCACAACAGCTGAGGGTCAATGTAATAAATTCAGAGACAAACCAGTCCTAAGGCAACCAGAACCTGTCTGTAGTCAGCAAAAAATAGAACTGATGACAATGTTGGAACCTCCTATCTAGCCATTGAGGGTTTGGAGACATACTTGTTTTCTTTCTGTTTGACTTTCCTTCTGTTGTCTTCCTCACTGACAACAGGGCTAGGTAATACAAACTATCCCAGGATGCTTCTTTAAAATCTCCAAAAGGGAAGGGGAAGATGAAGGCCTGGTTATTATTTCCACCAAAGATGACTCAAAGGGAAGGGGCAATTCTTTGGTAAACAAAAAGTTACCACACATTTCTCTGGACAACATAGTAAAGGGTCAATCCTAAAAATATGAGACAGTTGGTTCACTGACACGTGCACTTTCTGATTTACCCCCAAGTGGGCAATATCTCATGAAGTTCCCTACATAGGAAAAGACTCAGGCCCTGAATATTTTTCATTAATTAAGATTTATTTCCCCTGTATCTCCTTCCCTTATTGTGAAAATGGCTCTTTATTAGTGGGATAATGGATTGTCAACTATACTAACAACATATTTACACACTCTTAGGCGCTTACTGAAGATATTGCATTAACCCAGAGGACTGAATATACTTGTAGGTATTTCAGAAATTGTGGCATACAAACAAGACACAGCACTTTCAGTGACGGAAATCCCAAGTGACTATATGTGCCACCCAATGATCTCAGAAAAGGCAACAGTAAAACAGACATGACTGACGAATAAAGATAAGTCAAGCATTTACGAATATTTAATGTGGAAGGCATTGTGCCAGGATGAGAAGACAAAAATGAAACAATATCTGTCCTCAACAAGCTTACAACATACCAGAAAAAGAGCATATATGATGTATAGTGTAAGTACATATGAAATATATACAAAATAAAAATAAGGTCATGGGGAAGGAGGGAGAAAGTAGAGTACTGAAGTGGATCAGAAAAGGCTGTAAATAAAAGATGAAAGCACATGGTTTACTTCAAGAACTATAACCTAGTCATTTGATTAACCCTATCATAAAAAATCAGGCCCTCTAGTTTTCCACAACCCTGTTTCCCTGCTGAATAAAATGTTGAGAGGAATATTAAATATAACTGATTGCCAAATAAAAGTGAGTAGTGTTCTGCTTGAGATTTATATACAATAGGCTTGTTTTCAGGCCAGATTCAGACATTCAGCTTTCTATCCTGCACATTTTAACTTCTCTGGGCTTCACACTGTAAAAGGGAATTCTTTATTCTCTTTGTCTATTTTGAGTTAATCAATCAAGAAACCCCTACTTAACACTTCCTTGGCCATCAAGAGAATTCACAAGTCACTTAGAGAGCTCCACCCTTTTAACTCAGTCAGAAACTTGTGAATCCTTTGATAAGAGTTTATACCCTCAGAGGATGAGAGGTGGATCTGACAGATACTACCCACCTGGGCAGTGCTAGGCAATTTGGAAGCTGTGGTTGGCCCCTGTGAAGAGAGGAAGGGACAGGAAGTGATGTGGAAAAAGGACTATAAAAAGTCCTAAACTTCATGTCTAGGGGTCTTTGGCTTGGAGCTTCAGCTGGTGACCTGTCTCTTGGGGGTGACTTTGGACTTGGACCTCGGCTTCAACTTGGGACCTTAGCTCTTGAACTTGCCTCTTGGGGGTGACCTTGGATCTTCTTGTTTGAACTTCATCTTAGGTGAGTGAGTAGCTGGCCTTCCCTTCCTGGCTTCTGGAGAGTTTAGTTCCAGAGAGGCCTCCTTCTCCTGGAGAAGGCTGCCTTGGTGGAACCTTTGTATAAGACATCACTAGTTCCTCTGGATTAGGGTTAATGAGTTCTGCTGGGGCTGAGCCAGACACTGGAGCAACATTTAGGGTGATAGGCTAGATATTTTCTATACCCTCTTCTTACATTTCTCTACTTTCACTCTTTCTACCTCTTTATAAATAAAAGCTACTAAAAGTCACTTGACTTGAGCTATAATATTTTTTAATTGGTGACCACAATATTTAGAATTTTTTATATTTTAGTCAAACCCCTAATTTTAAGCCCTTACCACATTCATCATCTATAGAATGAAAAGATTGGAGTTAATTATTTCTAAGATTCTTTCTGTCTCAAAACCCTCTATCACATTCTGAAATTTCAGAGAATTCAGGGAATTCTGGGCCAAAAGCTGAAAAATCAACTGGGATGAGTCCTACATTAAGGTCTTTTCAAAAATTCCATAGCTATAGAATGAGGGTGTTTTGTTTTAGCAGAAGTAGAAAGTAAGCAAGAAAAAGCTCTGACTGATCATAAATCAATTAAAATCAACTGTAGAATGACTACCAAATTTTTAATTTAATATTAGGCTTCATTAATGGAAGTACAGAGACCCATATCGCAGATAACCAAAAGTGTATCATCTTCTGCACTGGACAGACATTTGGAATAAATAATAACTTATGGTTTACAAAAAGCAGATTACCAACACTACACTACCTCACCTGATCTCTACAAACTTATGAAGTAGGGGAAAGCTGGGTGACTAAGTGGATTGAGAGCCAGACCTAGAGACAGGAGGTCCTGGGTTCAAATGTGGCCTCAGATACTTCCTAGTTGTGCAACCCTGAGCAAGTCACTTAACCCACATTTCCTAGTGCTTACTGCTCTTCTAACTTGGAACCGATACGCAGTATTGATTCTAAGATGGAAGATAAGGGTTTAAAAAAAACACCCTATGAAATAGATACCATGGATATATTACTATGCTCACTTAACAGACAAGGAAACAGAGGCTCAGAAAGGTTAGGCAACTTGCTCAAGGCCATCATAGCTAGTAAACATTATTAGATTGAATCCAGAAGTCTCTTGACTGCAAATGAAGCACTCTTTTAGAAGTGTGTTCATTAAGGAATACTTTAAAGCTAGTATACAACCAGGGGAAAGTAATCACATTAAGGAGTGGTGAAATAGCTAGAAATTATATGCTATTAAGGAGAGACTTGCAGAATAGAAAGATGGTCCATTTTTTTCCACAAAATTTTCAATAAGAAATTATGCACCAGATATAGTTTAACTAAAATTAAACTTATAAGAAAAAAATGCTGAAAGGCATAATTCTCACACACTAACAACAAACAACTGTTTTATTTAAAAGTTCCATTCAGTATTCCCAATACATACCCAGACATTGAATCTAGCCAACTATAGGAAGAAAAGGGAAAAGCACCTGGGATTGAGAAGTGGACTGAGGATCACAGTAGCAGAGAACTGACTAGAGGGGAAAGAACTTTTCTATCCTAAAGGGAAAGGGGGCTAGAAACCCAGGTAATGAGTCTTTTCTTCATGGTGCTTATTCTATGCAAGGAGGCAGTCAGCTCTCCATACTTCCAAATGTAAGCTAGATGAAGCCTCCATCTTTGATGTCACCTTTAGGATCATGGTCCTAAAAGTCTTTTTGCTCATCGTAAAAGGAGGGTGTTCAAAATAAGGCTACCAGAAGAAAACCAAAGACCAGGTCCGGCAAATAAAAAATTAGAGAATGTAATGTCCCAAATGGGATCCAGTTTGCATTCTTCTTCCTTTTCCTCCTCCTCCTCCTCCTCATTTCATGACCCAACTCAAGGATATTTATAGCATCTCCTATATCATGATGAGATGCTACATATACATATACATATATATGGAGATGCATGTATTCTATTATACACATATTTGAATAAACTCTGTGAATTGTCCTTTTAATGGCAGGTATTCTTCATCTACTTGGTTTTTCCTGTGACTAGTTAGACTAAACTTTGAACTAGTGTTTTTATGGATTTCATTTAAGAAGTGGCAAATGTTCAGGGCTTGATGAAATCAGTCCACAGAGGAGATTTTGAGGAACTCATCTTCTACAGGGAATCTCTCTTTAATGTGTACTCTGCACTAGGTTTCCTCCACTATATGACAGTGGGAAACACCAGTGCAGAGCAAACTTCTTCCTGTTTTCACCTTAATTGATGATACTAATGATCACAGTGACACTGAACAAAGTGATCTCAATTATTATAAAAGATTCCTTGAAAGATATCATTTTGACATATGCCTAGGAAATACTTTGCTGGAAGAAAGTCTTTCAGAAAGAGTCTTTATCAAGTCTTTAATTAAAATAATCAACAAAAATAAACACTCTGATTTTTTATTCTCTACATTGTTTGACTGTTAGCATACTGTTTTCAAAAGTCTGCCTGTTCCCATTAAATTCCTTCTTCAACAATGCTGACACTGTGTATATAGATTCTTATGAAAATTTTATTTAGATGGGAAAGTAGGCATATGCATTTTATTTATTGATGTTTTCAGTCAATTTCCCTTTTGTTAATAAAGTTCAAGATTTTTTTCATTCTTTTGGTATTTTCCCCTTTCCCTCAGATCCCTTGATCTTGAAAACTGTGTTGCTTCCAGCAATCTACCTGAGTCAGCTACTTTTCCCATTACTACTGGAAGAACATTCGTATTTATTAGAAGGCAAGTTCTGGTTATAGAAAGAAGCAGGGAACCACTGAAAATACAGAGAAATTCTTAAGTGCAATATAACCTGCTCTCTTCCTTCTATTGAATTCTGGGGCCTGATCACTGTCCACCTTGAGGGCCTATTCCGAATGTACTGATAAATTCTAAATCAATGGGCTAATGTATTGAACTGCATTTCATAATATGGGAAATTCATATTCTTCTGTGTGCATTATAAGACCAATCCCTTCAGAGATCATGGATATCAGTGAAGAGACCCTATAGGACAGTGATGGCAAATCTATGGCACTGGTGCCAAAGATGGCATGTAGAGTGGTCTCTGTGGGCAGGCACGCTGTCCCCCCCCCCCCCAAGTTCATTACTATAAAGGCAGAAGGACTCAGGCAGAACTTCTCCTTTCCCCTTCTCCACCATGCCTGATGACATTTTTTCACTTCAGCCACTCCTCTGACCAGCAGCTCAATATAGTACACAGGAGGTAAGGTGGGCAGCTCATAGGCGGCAAAGCGAAAGGGGAGCTTTGTGTTTGGGGCATTCCCCTCCCCCCTTCACCTGTGCTGAAGACATTTTTTTTCACTTTACCAACCCCTCTGCCTAGCAGCCCAATGGGAGCTCTTCCTCCCAGCCCTATGTGGGGTAAGGGGTGGGGGATGCATACCTGACCCTGGGAGGGGGGAGCATGGCATACAGTCTCTAAAAGGTTCACCATCAGTGCTACAGAGCCATGAAGCTTAAAGGGAAATTGTTAAAACCTATCTTCTCACAACTTCATCAATGACACCCTCAGTATATGTACTGATCATTTTCATAATCAACAGGCTACATAAATAAGTCATATTTGGAACTGATGCAATTGCTTCATTTCATAATCACATCTTTATCTTTTCTTCTGATGCTAATTTTTGTCTCAGTTTGCTGATGTGACTATACAGCTTGTTTTGAAATCACTACTTTTCTGATCGTCCTGTCTGCTAGCTCCTGCCCCACACCCTAAATTATCTTGTGGTTACTTTGTACAGATTTTGTATTCACTTATATATGCATACAGTTAGCATTTACTCCTAAGTGTATGTAAGCAACATGGACAATTTCATTTTCCCCTGTGTTCCAAGTGACTGATATATAGTAGTTGTTTAATAAATATTTATTCACTGGTAATTGAGAACAAATGTTTCCTTTTTTTGTTATATTTTGCAGGGTTTGCCATATCTAGAAACTTCTGACTCTCTTACAGAAGAAAACTTCCATGATATGCAGGTGAGAGGCTCTTTAAAATGCACAATCTTCAGCCTGTTTTTATTTCTTCAATCTGAACCATATTTTTTAACATAGCATTTGTAATCCTCTTCTTTGCATTGAAGTCACAAAGCAATAAAGTGCATGTTTGACTTGGTCTTGTCATGTTTTTAGAAGAATGTCTTTATTCTTTCATTTCCTGCACATAAACTCCAACATTCAAATATAAGTCCAATAACCCCATCCAAGAGTCAAATCTTTTGCCTTTTTGGGTGTGTATTTTGCAGATAAGTCCATTAGGGAGCAGGTCTCCAAATCAGATGTTTTACTCACAAGTCATAACGAGGTTCTCTCAGCATCAAAGCAATTAGCTGGTAATAAGCAGTTGACTTAGTCTTTTTCAAGTGAGCTATTGCTTCTGAGTAATGATATGTCACAGAATACTGGTTTTAACAAAATATTTCTATGAACTGCCTAGTCAGATTCAAAGCTCTTTTTGGAGAAAAATATTGTCCACCCAAGCCAAGAAACCATGCAAACTATGTTCATGTTTAGGTGAACTGGTTTATGTCTAAGACCAAAAGAAAAGTTACAAATTAAACACAATTATCTGCCTCTTCAATGTCTAAAGCAGTGATGGGCAAACTATGGCCCATGGGCCAGATGTGGCCCCCTCAAATGTTTTATCTGGCCTTGCAACATTATTCCTAATCTGATGAATATGAGTAGGATACAATACAATGAAACTTCGAAAGAGTTGCCTTAGAAACAGACTGACAGATGAGCATTTCCTTTCCTTTGGCCCCCTCTTTAAAAAGTTTGCCCAGCAGTACTTTATGCACCTATAAAAATTAAACTACAAATTAACTAGAATCTGTCACTTGTCAAAGGCTCATCTGAAATATCTAATATATGAGAAAGCCAACTTAATAGTCACTGGACCATTGGTCATTTCCAGCTAGAACATCTAAAAAATTAACTATTTATTCCTCTCGATTCTTTAAGTTTTATACTACATTCAGTTATTAAAAACAACAAACCCAGGTCACATTCTTTTAGTAATCCCATAGAAATTCTTTCAGTTACAATGTAATGCTATACTACAAGTTTCTATGGAGATTCAACATCAGAACATGTTTGAACATTTCAGTATCTTTTGTAAAAGCCACAGTTGATAAGATTGTATATTATGTTATCTAATTCCTCTCCATATACGAAGTTTTTCTTGTGTGAGTATGCTTCCTATTATTAAAGAGAATTATATAGTAATGTGTTTCTAATTTCCTTGAGATACAAGTAAATTCAAAGCTAAATTTAATCAGCTGCAATAATTAATTAATCTCAGGTGCCCTATAACATTTATCCCTTTGCTCATTTCACTAATTTTGTTCCATTTGTATTTCTAATTCTTCTGTACTAACCTATTTCATTTTGTAAGCTAATATTGGAAAGTAAGGTTTAACACTTAAATAAATAATAGGATAATAGCATTGTTACTGTTGGAAGAAATCTCAAGATTCATGCAATCCGATCCAATCTTGGATTAGAACAGAGGTCCCTCCACCTCCTTGACCCAGTATTCCTCTCTGCTTTGTTTTCTATGGGGTTTTTTTTTCCATGTTGTAGGACTGCCTGAGCAAAAAAGCTGAATTAAACATCTAAGGTCATTACCACTTTAAATTATTTAATTTTTATTGAGGGTAGCAGAATGGAATGTACTTCTAAGAATTTCATAAATAGATCAGGCAAGCTAGAACTAGTTTGCAATTCCAGTTTGTTTGAACTACAAAGATCAAAAAGATCACCAAGCAAAGAAATATTGTAAACTGACTTTCACTTTGACTAGGAATGAAATATAGACCCAAAGTGGCTTTTCAGCAAAATTAGAAATACTATATTGTCTTCTCTTTTATGATGTGAATCCTAGCTGTCTATGTAATTGCCTTTACTTCCTCACCTACCATTTACTTCTGAATCCCTTTTAAGTCAGGCTACTTTTAATCTAAAATGTCTCTACAAGATCCCCAATGACTTCTTTACTACTAAATCCAATTGGCCTTTCTTCAGTCCTTATCTTTCTTGACCTTGATCTCTTGGCATTTAACATTGACAACTATCCCACTCCTACTGGATATTCTCTCCTACCTGGGTTTTCCTGACACTGCTCTCTCCTGTTTCTCTTTCTGAACTATTATCATCCATCTCTTTTCCAAGAACATCATCTATGTCCTATACATGAGTTTATATCAGACTCTATTGTGGCCACTCTCTCCTCTCTTCACATTCTCTTTCTTGGTGATCTCATCAGCTCCCATGGATACAACTATCGTCTCTATGCAGATAATTCCCAAATCTACATATCCAGTGTTCATCTCTCTTCTGAGCTCCAGTCCCCTGTCACCAACTTCCTGCTGGGCCTCTGCACCTAGATATCTCATAGGCCCCTCAAACTCAGTATGACTAAAACTCATTTTCCCCCATAAACTTGCTCTTCCTCCTAATTTTCCTATTTTTGTTAAAGGCCCCATTATTTTTCTAGTCACCTAGGTCTGCAAGCAAGGAGTCATCCTCTACATTTTACTCTCATTCACTTTCCAGGATCAACCAATTGCTAAGTTTTATCAATTTTATTTCCACAACATCCCTTACAATCTAATCTGTACCTTTCAGTGAATATGGTTCCTATACTCGTCGAAACCTTTATGACCTTTCATCTGGACTACTGCAACAGCCTCCTAATTAGTGTCCCCATACCCAGACTCTCCTCTCTCCAGTCTGTTCTCTCTACAGTTACCAAATTAATATTCTTAAACAGACCAGCCCACGTCAGTTCTCTGCTCAAGAAGCGTCATTTGCTCCCCATAGATTCTAGTAAAAACACAAACACAGGTTCATAAACTTATCTCCATCTTCTCTTTCCAGGCTCATTACACATTACTTCCCCTCATACATTCTATATTTCAGCCAAACCAAACTACTTCCTACTTTTCCATGATATTCAATCTTTCACCTACTGGCTCCTGCCTACACTATTCCCCTTGCCTTCCTCATCTCTACCTCTAGGAACCATTAGCTTCCACCCAAGGTTCAACTTAAGCACTACCTCCTTCAAGAGGTCTTTCCTAAATCCCCAAGTATTTTGGGTACACACACACACACACACACACACACACACACACACACACACACACACACATAAACTGCATTCTATCTCCCTCTCCTCAAAAGAAAGCAAACTCCTTGAGGGCAGAAATTGTCTCACTTCTGTATCCTTATGCTCAGTGACTGGAATAGTGCCTGGCATAGAACAGCCATTTCATATATGTTTGTGGATTAGTTGTGGGTATGTAGCATGTGATAGGCAGCAATGTACACTGGAAGAGTCAATTTGTCTGAACTTTAAAAGAACATGATAGAGGGAGCTAGGTGGCAAGTGGATAGTGAGCCAGACCTAGAGATTCAGGAGTTCCTTGGTTCAAATCTGGCCACAGACGCTTCCTAGCCATGTAACCCTGGGCAAGTCACTTAACCTCCATTGGTTAGTCTTTGCCACTCTTCTGCCTTAGAATCAATACATAGTATTGGTTCTGGGATGGAAGGTAAGGGTTAAAAAAAATAACATGGTTCCTGGTGTTAGCTCTATTTAGCTATTAGATACTTCTTGACTATGTGAGTATAGAAAACCTAAATCTTATTTTCTCATCTTAAATTGGGTCACTAATGCTATTTCAATATTACATTATCTATAATCAAAAACTTCCCATCTCTTTTACCATTTAGCACGTCTAAACGGTGCCTCTTTGAGCTATCTTCACTTGGCTCTCCTATTTGGTTCAGGCAAAGAAGGGAGGATGAGTCCCTATCATGTTTCCTACCACTTCCAAGGAGAGATGGAAAGCATTCTTGGCCTTTTGGTTTGTGTTGCTAACTATCCAACTAATGAAATTAAGCACTTTCATACTGTCACTAGAAGCTTACCTCTAATACATGGAATTGAATTATTGGCCTTTGTTCTGTTTTAGGAAATGTAGTTCTACTACACAGAAGACGAAAATAGTTCAAAATGATAATTACTATTTATGTAATCTTTTTCTTTCTTATAGCTAGGTAATCAGTACCCAAAATGCATTTTACAGATAAGAAAATTGAGGCTGGAGAAGTGAAATGTCTTTCCCAGGCTTAGTCAAGAGGTAGAAGGGGGAAAAGAATTCTTGAGTGTCCCAATGTGATACTTGAGCCACTATATCAACTCTGGCAGCCTAGAGAATAAGAGATCAAGTTCAAAAACTGAAGTCTTTATTTCTGGGTAGAAACAACTAATTAATATTACCACAAGCATTTATCCAATATCTACTAAGCTCCAGACATTATTGCTAGACCCTGAGAACACAAAGAGAAAAAGAAATGTCTGCCCTCCAGGAACTTACATCATAAGAGAAGAGCAAACTTACACACAAAGCTGGGGGGCCAGGAAAGGAGGGGTAGGGTGGGGGTGGGAAGGGGCATTGAGTCTTGAAGGAAAGCAGAGATTCCAAGAGGCCCAAGTGAGAAGGATCTAGACTCCAGACAAGAGACAAAGCCGTAGTACAAAGGTAAAGCCAGGAGAAGGAGCAAAATGAAAAAGACTGAACTATAGAGTGCATTAGCCAGTATAACATGTAATCATGAAGAAAAAAAAACAGGCTAGAAACAAATTGTGAAGAACTTAAAAGGACAGGCAAAGGAGTTTACATTTGATCCTAGAGATATAAGGAGCCACTGGAGTTTACTGAATGAGATAAGACAAGGTCAGACCTGCTTACTTTAGTTAATATCATTTTGGCAGCTTTGTATGGTATGAATTGAAGAAGAAAGGAACCCAAGTGGGAAAGACCAATTCAGAGGCTACTAAAATAATCTAGTGGAGAGGATTTGAGGACCTGAATGAGTGCGGTAGTGGTATGAGTAAAGAGAAGAGAGGACAGACACAAAAGATGTTCTTGAGGTAGTGGGAACAACAAGATTTGGCCATCAATTTTATATGTAGTCCGACTGAGAATCAGAGTGAGGAAGTGAGGTCAACACTGAGGTGTTATGTACTGTTTTGGTGGACTTGCTTCTATTTGAGTTTGATAACACTCTTCTAGGCCAAGAGAAGAACACAAAACACAGAATCGACAAAATATATGAAATTAAGTTACCCAGTATTGCTGGAGCAATATAAGTATAGATAAAGCTAGACCCTCAGACTGGGACCAGATCATGGAGGGCTTTGGTAAGATGTTTGGATCTAATCTTTGGCCAAGTCATCGCAAAGTATTTACTTTAGTGCCCTCCAAATTTAATTCCAGATAAAGTTTGCTTTTAAAAATTATATTGTAAAAAGTATATTAGGGCAATTAATAAGTTGTCTTGTAGAGCCTTTGTGCATAGCAGCATAAGAAATTTGTCACTGGTTTAATTTGAAGCCTATCAAATTTAATTCATTAATAAGCATGTAGGAATACTAATGTACTGAGCATACTAGTACACTTAGTACATAATATAGCCATATTATGCCTGGAAGAAATACAAAAATATATGACATTCTCCTCAAAGAGTCTATATTCTAGAGGATCTAGGTCAGGAAAAGATGTGGGTATACTTTTGACATAGGGGGAGTTGAGGAGCATGGTTTTTTCCCCCTTCACTTGCTACAATTTGTTTTTTAAATTCTGTCCTGAAATGAAAATTATATTCAGGATGCCCTCCCCATCCAGATGCTCTATGACAAAGTACAAAACTATAATATTTGATGGTGTTGCTTAACATGACGTCTTTAATTCTAAAGCTTTTTCTATTATTAAAACCTCAAATAAATGGTCTTCGAATGCAGACTTCAAGTCTATGGTTCTTCTGAATAGCAGTGGTTCTCATAATCTGCAACTAACACACATGGAAAAAATTATTGGATTCCCCATATCAGAAAATCTAAGAGCTGAATGAGATGTCAGATGACAACTGGTCCAAGCTGTATCTAACCAAAAATTCCTTCATGACATCCCCAATGCAATGTCATGCTGGAGCCAGTTCATAAGCCTCTCAAGATCCAACTTTCAAATTTTCAGAATGCATGTTTACTCCTGGGAAATTCACAAAAGCTACAAATCAGAACTTGATTTATTTTTTGTTGGTTGCCTAGGCTTAAAAAAGAGATGGGGAAATATTAATAATGCAAATTAAATTTATTTTGGAGAGTCAGTTGTTAAACGTTTACCACTGTACTCTTGCTAATACGGGATCACAAGGTCTTCACTTGAAGACCACTAGCAAGAAGACACTAGGAGTCCAAGCACCAATTTAAGTAAATCCTTGCAGGCAATAGATTCTGGCAATTTTCAAGCAACTGTATTTTAAGAGCACTGACCTTGGAAGTCAGGAAACCTGGGCTTGATTCCCAGTTCCACTACATATCATCTCTATAGCCCATATTATCTGGCAAACCATTCAACTTCTGTTTCCTCATCTATAAAACAGGAATGCTAATATTTACACCACCCACATTGCAACATTTTGGTACCAACTAAGATAATGTTTAAAGCATTTTTTTTCTGAAAAATTGCTATATAAATGTAAGCTGTTACTAATATAGCACATTAGACAAATTATATAGACTTGTATATTTTTTTTACTTTTTGAAACTAAAATTAATGATTCTAAAAATGTCATTTTGAGAAAACATTTACATACATTTTCCAAACTATTTATTATATTAAAATATGCCAATGATAATCTTACACTATTTTCAATTGACTCAGATTTAACAGATTTATTTTAAACTGTCCCTGTTTCTGGATTGTACCATACAAGAAAGAAGCATAGTTATTACTGCTGGGTAGTAAGTTATTTGACTTCCTAAAAGCTGCTAGGCATGCAGGTTGAATCCAAATGGAGTAGGACCTTGAATATTTAGATGAAGAGTTTAAATATTCTTTAATTAGCAGAGAGCTACTCAAGATTCTTGAGGGAAAAAATGACAAACACAGAGGATCATAAGATTTTGCATATGGAGTTAGTTCTTCTGACTCTAAAGTTAGTGTCTCTCATGATAGGATAAGATTGCTGTAAGATTGTTTGGGCTGTGGTGAGAAGGAATAGAATGGAAAGTTATATTATTTTTCTGTTTTAGACATGTTAAGAAAACACTGTGATATCCAGGTTAGAGGTACCCAACAGGTTAGTTGGAAATAAGGGACTGGAGCAGTGGGAAGGGATGGAGCAAAGGGAAGAATGGAGGCACAGATTTAGGAGTCAACACGAATAAAGGCAAAAATGGAAGCAATGAGAGGAGACATCATTAAGAGAATGAGAACTTTGGAAATTACCCATGTTTAAGAGATATGTGTATAAGGAGGATTGGATGCAGAAAAGAATCTAAGAAATAACATGGTACAGTGGAAAAAACAATGACTATTAAGTTATAGAATTTGATAAAGAGCACATTGGTGAACTTCAGGAGAACCATTTCAATTGATAATGGAAACCAAGACTAGATTCCAAGGAATTGAGAATTAGTCAGTGAGAGAAAAGGTATGCTTGCAGTCTATTTTCTAAGACATCCAATAAAAAGTAAGAGGAAGATAGAAGAGCATATGAAGGTACAATAGGGCCAAAGGCAAGGGTACTGAGTTTTTTTTTGTTTGTTTTTTTTTTAAGGGCAGGCTTGATAAATAAATAAAAAAATAGTGTCATGGTAACCCTGAGAAGTGATCTGAGTGACTCAGCCCAGCATCCAATCAATTTAGTCAGCAACAGAAACATCAAGTCATATAAGGAAGGAAGCATCTCATTTACAAGTAGAAGTAAACTTGTTGAGAGGAATTTTTGTAGCTACCACTTCACGTTTGATCCCGCTCTCCCAAGGAAGAAGGATATAGAGAAGAGTCCTAATTAAGGGGGATATGTTTGTAGTTTAAGCTTTACTATAGCTCCTCAGAAAGCACTTTTTTATAAAAGCTAAGTGATGCTAATTGCTTATGGATGATATAAAGGAAATATCAGTTGGTTAAATGATTCTGGGAAGATATTAACTGGCACTGCCCACATGATATTAGGAGAGTAATAAATGGTACATGGTATTAGGAGAATCAGAATGGAGGTTTGAGCTGATGACATCAAAAGAATCACTTGGTGATTCTTCTAGCCAGGTATTGAGGACCCAACTCACTAATGCAAGAGGAGCTGGGGTTGAGAGAATAATTCCCTAGAGGTTACATGGATTACACTTCAATGCATGCCAGAAGTTGAAATCAAGCTCAGGCCTTTATAAGTGTATAGACTTCCTTCCTATTGCCTTATTTTGAAAACCAGGATATTTGCCTTTCTCAGCTCTTCTAGTATCTCCTTCATTCTATATTATCTTTCCAAAACCATGATCACTGATAGTGATCACATCAGTCAGTATTTTCAGAACTCCAGTATATAGTTCATCTGTGCCTGGTGACTGGAATTCATTAAGGGTTGCTAATGCTATCCTATTATCTCTCTACTTATCTTGAGTATCAATTCCCTAATAGCTATTTTGGTCTATCCCTTCCAGTCTAAAGATAATTTTCTGTGGCAGAGAGAAAACAAGAAAGTAAATAAAGGAGTTTTTCTCATTGTAGGTTATTACTCTCCTACCTATCAACCAAACAGCATTACTGAATTCACCTACTATGTATCAGGCACTATGTTAGACAGTGGGTATAAAAAAATAATACAAACAATGGCCTTATACCTTCTGAGAGGCTAATTGATGGAGCAAGGTTACAGAGGATCCAGGAGAGAAGGAGGAATGAAAGACATTAAAAGGATTAGGAGAATGGAAGAGAAAATATGAAGGAGTTCATATTAAATAGTCTCAACCAATTCTGATACTTGATTTAGAGTCTCAGCTTTTCAGAATCTAATGTAGTAAAAGTGACATATTACAAAATCTTCAAATATACAATCAGATCAAAGACCAGTACTCTTGGATATTCTTTCATTCACAACTACCAGAATTCCTGCTGGTGCCTTCTGTCCTTCAGAAACCCCTCACATCCTTCAGGGCTCAGTTTAAAAACCATCTCCTCCAACAAGAGACCTTTCCTGATCATCACAGCTGCTGAAGCCTCCTCTCTAACCCTCCCCCACATATCAATAATCCTTTGATTTATATATATATATATATATATATATACATGTAAATGTTGCCTCCTCAGGTAGACCATAAACTCCTTGAGGGTTGGCACAGTCTTCACTATACATAGTCTTTATACTCCCACTACAAAACACAGTACCTAGTGTATCTATTGTAGGTGTCTAATATGTATTTGTAGATTAAATGCTTCCACTTACACATAATGTACAAGTAATATCAAGTTGAACTTCTGTGGATCAATAGCTTGAAAAGTGAGATACAATGATGCTGCATTAATATTTTTAAAGGAGCTCAATGAATCTTATAAAGACTTGAAAAATGGCCATCTTTCACTATATAAACTAACGATAAATTAATTTTTTGCATTTGGTATCCACTTACCTACCAAATTATAAGGATAAATTCATAAGAAGGGGGCAGTTAGGTAGCTCAGTGGATTGAGAGCCAGGTCCAGAACCCAGGAGGTCCTGGGTTCAAATATGACCTTAGACACTTCCAACCTGTGTGACCCTGGGTGAGTCACTTAACCCCCATTGCCTTATCCTTACTGCTCTTTGCCTTGGAACCAATACCCAGTATTGATTCTAAGATGGAAGGTAAGGGTTTAAAATAAATAAACAAGTTCATAAGAACTTGGCCCAAGTTTGGCTGACTTTAGCAGAAACAATGCTGAGATATATAAAATAACATTTAGTAATATTTTTGCTTTCTCAGTACTTCAACTTGTACTTTTCATATTAGCAACTAAAGGACAACTAAAATAATTCACTTAATTCTAAAATGTCTAAATTTTTAAAATTTAGTCATTCTTTGCACATCTGAAAGTAGCAAACTTATTTCCAGGAAATAATTTATACATAAATAAAGAATATCTCATTGACCAGACTATATATCTATTTTAAAATGCATAAGTTTTAGGAAGAAAATGAAGTGTGAATTATTAATGGTACAGTTTGAGTGGGTATCTAGGACCTCATTTCAAAATGTGATTTGGGATTCTGATTAGGTTCACAATTCATATGACAAAGGAATAAGAGAATATAGAAAGTATACTTTTTTTTTTACAAAAGCCAATTAAGTTATACTTGTATAGTATTTTACACCCTTTATATTATGTACCAATTAAATGAAGATGTATGTTAAGTTTCAATGTTGCAAGAATGTAAATTTGTCTTCATAAAAGACTATTCGTTTGCTTAGGCTGGAAAATGAAAAAGTGATACATTTGGTACTCTGTGAGTGTCACTGAAATTCTACACCCCTGAAATTTATACCTCATCCTATCCTTCACAGTTTTCAAAGGCTACATTTAGTTGCTTTATCATACAGATCAATTTTCAACTTTCCCCTCATAGTATTTCTCTAATCAAGCCAAGCCATACATTTCATTTCTTTTTTCCTAATTATTTTTCATAAATTTTAAAAAGCTATTGCTGAAAGCTCAAATAACCTATTACCTATATCCAGCTACTTCTCACCTCTTAATCAAAACTTTCTTTTTTAATAAAGAGTCCTCCAAAACCAGTTCAGCAAATCCCCTAATGTACATTTTTACTAATGCATACACAAATGCTCTAATAAGACTCCATCAATCCCAGCAGGACCAGTTGGGATTCTAGCCCAACTATGACTCCAGCTAAATTTGAGCAGGTTAAAATGCTGCCAAACTATATGTGCCATATTTAGTCAAGCAAGTATTCCAGTTGCTCCATATTTTATTATGTTTTATCACAATATTTCATAATTACAAACATGAGGAATTGTTGGATGGTTTAATAAACAAATGGAAAATGATGTAAATTACTATCAAGAGCCAATTCATAACAGCTTATTATTATGAAACTAGCCTAAATGGTGTGAACCAGAATTTTTATTTAATTTAAAATATGAAAAAGAATATCCTTTCAATTAGTTAATAAAATCTTATTATACCTGAATGAAGGGTTATGGGACTCAAGTGTTTTAATGTTATTGTCTATTCAAATAAATTAAGGACTAGAAATTGTTTATTTAAAAAAAAAATCACTTGATCATATAATTTAGGTCCTTTCTCAGATAAACACATTTTGAAACGTTTGCCTTTTCTGATTTAAAACAGTATATTTTATGACAATTATTTGAAATAATTTTAAGCACATTATTATATCTATAAAATAGTCTGATCTATGTAATATACACAAATGAGTTAACCAATCTATCTTTGAGATAGACTTAATAGATCTAGCAACTAGTCCTATAATTTCACTGGTCTGAAGAACTCCCAGAAGAGCAAACACTCTCTCCCAATGCAGGTTGGCACTTCTCTACAACCTACAGGCCCAGAGAAGTTGCCAGGTGAGAGATCAAGTGATTTGCTGAGTCTCCCAAACAGTGCCAGAGGCACAACTTGAATCCAGGTTTTCCTGCCTTTGATTCTAGTTTTCTATCTACTACACCAGAGGTGTCAAACTCAAAACCTGCATTCTGTGCAGTCTGCTGGGACCCCTTCTCTATGTGGGTTTGACAGTGCTGCATTACATCATACTGCTTCTCAATATATTAAATTAATATATTTAAATGGAGATGGGAATTTGTCTCATTTGTTCCTGAAATGAAATGAAATAAAAATGACCACACTGGTCTTTTTTCAAAGTAACAATTTGCTTTAAAAACACAATCTAACTAGGTACAACAATAATATATGTGTAAAAATAAGTTACTTGGGTGAATGTCATCAAAATTATCACCCTTGGTAAATAAGCAATCAAACAGTAAGTAAACAAATATGTCCCTGCTAGCACAATTCACCTGCTTTGTTTGTCTAAAAGGAGAACTTGAAAGTGAATGATAGATATTCTGTCCTTATACTATTTGCTACATTGACTAACCCCGACTAGACACTCTCATTCAAGTTGAGCATATTCTTAACATCCAAATTCCACCATATCCTTTTTTTTTTTAACTTTTTTTTTTAAACCCTTGTACTTCGGTGTATTGTCTCATAGGTGGAAGATTGGTAAGGGTGGGCAATGGGGGTCAAGTGACTTGCCCAGGGTCACACAGCTGGGAAGTGGCTGAGGCCAAATTTGAACCTGGGACCTCCTGTCTCTAGGCCTGACTCTCACTCCACTGAGCTACCCAGCTGCCCCCTCCACCATATCCTTTTATTATTGAATCCCAGCCCTACATAGTCCCTGTGCTTCTGGTTACTCTGTTCCAATTGACCACCGGGAAAATATCAAGAATTATTGTATGATTTACTTCTGAAGGATTAAATTATGAAATAGTTGAGTCCCCAAAATATTTATTATAAAATATTTCACAACTCTCAACTATAAAATGAAGAGGTTGTCCCAGAAAGCCTGAGAGATCCCTTCCAACTCTAGGCCTCTGATCCCATGACCTGCTTAAATCTTAAACTTTCATGCTATACTTGTAAACTTAAAAAAAAAATTTTAACACTGCCATTCACTTTATTTTAGAGGCGATTCATTTTGTAATAATGTTAGTGGATTTTGAATCATAACTACCATTCTTACTACTCTGATTACTAGAAAGGCTATGACTTTAAACAGTATCAAAGTATTTAGGGACAGCTGGGTAGTTCAGTGGATTGAGAGCCAGGCCTAGAGACAGGAGGTCCTAGGTTCAAATCTGGCCTCAGACACTTCCCAGCTCTGTGACCCTGGGCAAGTCACTTGACCTCCATTGCCCACCCTTACCACTCTTTCATCTAGGAGCCAATACACAGAAGTTAAGGGTTTAAAAAAAAAGTATTTACTTTCACATTTCAAACACTTTCAAATTTCCCCTTGACACAAACATTACCATTTCCCCCCCAAATGGGCCATATAAAATGAATATGCCTGGGGAAAAGGCACAAAAATACAATCTGTGACTTAAATATAATCTTCTGCACAACTATTAAATTTGTAGGTGAAAGCTAAACTAAAATCATTAGCTAGTCTTCAAATGCATCTTTTTACTAAATTCATACTCATGAGCTGCTAGGTTTTTATTACTAAGCAAGAATATCAATTGATTAATCTTTTGCATTATCCAGGTACTACTAATGTGACTTCACCTGTAATTTCTCACACTAAAATCTATTTAAATAGAAGCTACCATTTAATGATAAATTGTAAATCTATAATGGAAAAAAAAATAAGATGTTTTTACTTTGGTATATTTCAACTTTAATGATGAAAATCTCCTTTATATCTAGATTATGCAAATCAACTTCACTTTCATTAACTTTCCAAGATTTCAAGGCTTTTCTGAGGTAACATTTTATTCCAACATTGTCTTGGGCATGAAATGTCCACTGCTACTCTTTATCTTTTTTTTTTTTAAAACCTTAGGCAGGAACAGGGCATATCCTTGTTTTAGTCTAAAATGCCTATTGCCAATATACAGAACAATAGGTACACAAATTTGGCAAAACATGTGGATGCACATATTATTCTATTATATCCCCAATTAAGAAGTGGACTTTTTATTTAAACAAGAATATTTTTCATTTTCTTAAGTAATTAGATTTTTCCATTGGAAACAATTAACTAAAAAAAAAGTATTAAAATAAGTAGTAGTACATGTAGTCAAACCCCAAACTTCTAACCATATTCCAAACTTTAACAGTCTTAAAAGTTGATTCAGGTTAAAAAGCAGAAGCTTAGGGATGAATTTTTTAAAGTAACATTCCAAGCTAAAGCAAATTTCTTTAGGCAAACATTTTTCCATATTAACTCACATCTGTAAAACATTATCATGTCTCTGGATTTCTTCATCTGGACAAAGTAATGTATTCCATTCAAACTTTCAAATTTTTCAGTTTCTCCAATGTATGTGAAACTAAAGTATATGAATTCAAAGTAAATACAATTTTATATATATATATATATGCATATATATATATATAGTACTTAACATGAGAGGAGACATACATACATGACTTCTTTACAAAGATAAGACAGAAAAACAAGATTTTATTGAAACTACTAATGAAAACATGGCACTGGGAAGATTTTGTGTGTGTGTCTGCATATTTTGGATAAGCAAGTCCAAAAAAAAGAATGGAATTCTCCAAGTGACATTGATTTAATAAGCAAATAAATGTATAAAGAAGATACAAGTTAGTATAATTGAACTCATCCTATTCAAATTCATACAATTCTACCTAGATTTTAAATGTCTTACTCTATATTACCCTCTGAAATATATAAGCAATCCTGAATTTTTAATTGGGTTATGTTCTACATGTTCCATCCCACTTTAGGATATAATTTCATGGTTGCTGAAAGTTAAACATCAAGCAAAACTTTGGGGGGAAAAGCAAAATTTAATTAAGAGAAAATTTATTTTGAAATTTGAAAGAGTAAGACTATACTAGGGTGGCATTATATAATACAGACAAGTATAACGTAAAAGCAGAATGGTATCTATTGAAAGAAATTAAGTGCTGTTAAATCCCAAATTAGAATAGGAAAAATGACTCCCAATTTTATATAAAGATTATGTTCTAAAAATGTGCGTGTCAGTTGTTTAAACCTAGAAACACATATTCTGATTATAATATAGTTAGATGTTGCTCAGTGGATAGTCAGGCCTGGAGTTGGGAGGAACTGGATTCAAATCTGGCCCCAGACACTTCCTAGCTATGTGATCCTAGGTAAGTCATTTAATTCTAATTGCTTAGTCCTTAGTATTGATTATAAGAGAGATGGTAAAGATTTAAAAGAAAAAAAAATAATATAGTTAGATGTGGTAGAACAAGGAACATAGGGCAGGATAGGTATTATGTTTGTTTTATTCTAAAATGCAAATCCCAACACTGTGTTCTTGGTGAAGCTTTCCCTAACGTCCCCCAAATTCACATTCTATCTTCTTCCTGGAAACTCCAAGCCACTGTCTCTTTCTCTTTTAGGGAATCTCACGTTCTACTAAGCAGTAAGTTTTCTTGAGATCATGGACTAAGTTTATTTATTTTTGTAGTCCTTGCAGCACCCAGCATTTTACCTCAGGTCCTGAACACAGACTGCTGACTTATTTCCAAGGCACTGAAATATGCCTCTTGGAGAGACAGTGAAATCATAGGTGTCTGACAATAGCTACTAAGGGCTCCAATGAAAAGTGATGGGAAATTCCCAGCAAAAGCAAGGTGTTAAACTCCCCTTATTTATGTAAGAGAAGACATCCTCTAAATCTCAAGTCATTCTTTAGGTACTCCAAATTAGAGAAAAAAATGGCTTTTGTTCAACAGGTATTGTAATCTGAGTGTCAAGAGTTTGGGGCTCCCTTTTTTACCCATTCATATGGATAGGATTTTTGTAAAGTAAAGGATTGCCTATAGCAGTGATGGTGAACCTTTTAGAGAAGGAGTGCAAGGGGGGGGGGGGGCAGACTGCTCCCCAGACTGAGGGCCATGCCCATGCCCTCTGGCCCCAGAGACTGAGTGCTGTGTCCTTTCCCCCCACCAAGTGCCAAGCATGCCCACCCCACCCCTCATCCCATGCAAGGGAGGGAGAAAGCATTCCCATTGGGCTGCTGGGCAGAGGGATGAATGAAGTGAGGACTGTCCAAAGAGAGTGGGGGTGGGGGGAGAGTAGCCCAAATGCCTTGCTTTCCTCCAGCTCTGCTGCCTGTGAGCTACCACCTTAGCCCCTATGCACTCCCTTTGGGTTGCTGGGCAGAGGGGTAGGTGATGTGGAAAAGTGTCAGACTCTGCCTGAATCCTTCTGCCCTTTTAGTAACAAACTTGGAAGGTAGGAGGCAGCCATGTGCCCACAGAGAGTGTGATGAGGGCCATCTTTGTCATGCATGCCATAGATTCACCATCACTGGCCTATAGAATGCTTCCTTTTGCCACTAACATTCGATATCACTTCTAAATCATATTAGATTTTAATATTCAAATAACAAAGATAATTGAAAATTATTTAAGTTACTGAAATTGGCTTAACATAAACCCCAAATGCCAAATCTCTAAATACTAATTTCAAGGGGAAAATATGTTCCATTATTACCATTGTCTTTTTTAATAATTACTTAATGAAAAATTTAAATGCAATATTAAGAAAACACATTTTACCATACATTAAATGTTAATTACCTTGGATGCTATCATTCCAAAAGGTGACTTCAGCCTTGAACTCAATTTGCAAATGAACTAATGTCAACTGCATGGCAAACAGCTAAGTTCTTTCTGATGTCACAATCCCACCCCTAAAAAGATATTGTTTGTGACATTTTAAAAATAATATTTTTAATCTGTAAGAGCAATCCAACACTTTATATTGACTTTGAAATACATTAATTTTGTGGTAACTATGTATATAAACAAAATATAAACAATTCTACAAGTAAGTCTTTTGGACAATATCTGAAGCTTCTAACAATTTTGAAATGGGAAAATACAATCAGCCAGCTTTCTCTCAAGAACTGTCTTTTTAATAAACATAAATATCCTCCAGAAAGGTATTTCTCTTTTTAAGTTCATAATCTTGAGGTCAAAAGAAACTAAGAAAGTAGGGTAATATGGGAAAAGTTATTTAAATTGCAGGAGAAAAAAACAATTACCCCATACCTAGTGATGAAGTCACCAAGATTGACTAAGCAGTCAAAGGCTACCCTAATGATTTCAATTTATCCTAAATTGCCAGCTTTGAGAAAAGGAACTCAGCAGTACCTCAATTCCTCAAAGACATTCATTTTTAATATAATAGATTATAAGCTAAGATAGATCCTGAACAATGCTTATAACTATGAGTCCACTGGCAACTGTAAAGACATATAAGTGAAAAAATACTATTTTAAGTAGTCTAAGCCTTACCCTCCTGAAAGGAAATTCTGTTGTAATCTAGGAATCTGAACATGAGTCCCAAAATAGAAAGAAAATTTAATGCCTCATATAGCTTAAGAAAATCCAAGCCTAGGGAGAACCAGGGTAAACACATAAGTACTAGAAAGATATTGCAAGCAGTTCTGTTTTTAATTATTGTGTTTTTCTTCAAAGACTAACTCAGTAAAAATTGGGTGAGCTCCTAAAAGAAGTCACCACTTTAGAAACCATTTTGTTCTTGTCTCCTAAAAATCAAGTTAAAATCAAGAGCCTCAAAGCAAAAATTCAAAAAAGCACCCTCATTTTGTTTGTTAATTAAAAGCAAAAACAAACAAAACACCTCTGGGAAACCTCAGAGGTCTCTTTATTCACAGCTTTCACTGAAAAGTAAGTACCTCTGCAGGCTACCTTAACAGCAAATGCTTCTATTTTTCAAGGGTTCAATTGGAACAAAGGTCAGCAGGCCTAAATTAGATGTGTTTCTGCCTTTTTTACATTCTTTTGGGTAAAATATTTGCTTCCTTTTAAAATGTTTATTTCCATTATTCACTGTTACCAAGAATATGTAGAACTATATCCTGCTAAAGTTTTAATAGTAAATTTCTCTCAAATTTTAAGAAACTTTTTCAGGGCTGCCTGAAACTGCTAATAAGTGAAAACTTTTTTGCCCATAGTACCCAAGAAAGCAAGCTGAGAAGTCAACTATACCCATAGAAAGTAATGCTACTGCAATAGAACATCGAGGTACTAAAACTGTATCCATAAGAAAAGGAACTTTGGTGGGTTAACCTTTGAAAATTTGCCAGTAATGGAATTCAAATTCTTCAAATGGCAGTTGCAAACTCATATTCAACTATAATATAAGAAGTTATAATAAATAACAGGAAAGAAGAGTTCACACTAAAATTTGAACTATATCAACAATGTTGGGTTGTTTTTTTTAAAAGACAAGAAACTGCTGCTAAGACAGAAGGCTTTGTTTTTCCAGGACACTTTGGTATTTTGTTTATTGTAGACTTTTTTTTGGGGGGGGGGGGGGGAACGGGGGAGTGGAGATTTAATTCCACTAACTACCTTCCACCTCACCTCCCAGGGGAAAATGTTGTTCTTGAATTCATTAGGAATGAAAGTCACACAAATGGGCATTTCAAGTTACAACTTTAAAGGAAGGCTATCAGTCTAGCCATAAAAAAGAAATGAAAATCTCTCTCCCTGAAGTCTTCCAGTGCCTGTGAAGTCAGATCAACAACTCTGAAGAAAATTAAAGTTTGGTTCTAGACTTTTCTTTCTTGTGTTGGTGAACGCCTTACCTTACTTGCTCATTTCCATTAAAACAGGAGTTGAAATGGGAAACAGCAGCTACAGGTGGAGAGTTAGAATGCTCATTAATTTCAGTTGCTGACTGCTGGCTGCCAGTTTCCTATTCCACTCCTGTTTCTATGGCAACAAAGGTAGGATCTGGGAAAATAGAAGTAAGTGCTTTAAGATAACAGCTGAAAGCTGAGAGTCAAGTGCTGAATAGCATATATAGTAATTTAATTTTTTAAGAAAAATCATCTAAACTATAAAAAAATTGCAGCCTAAGCTATCTTAAAAGTAGACCCATAGGCAGGGCTCTGATCTTTCATAGCTTTTTCCCTTCACCATCCTCACTGCAAAGTACACTTTTCTTTCAACTTGGTCATGAATTGGAATTTATTTTCCCATGAATGACCAAAGTCACCAGAGGTAAGTAACTTAGGAAGGAATTTGGATAGACTTAATTCAGGTTCTGGCCAACTGTATAATGCTTGAAGTTTTAGTGAGTGAGATTTTCACACATTTTCTTTTCATTTTGAGACCCCTAATTTAACCTTCCATCATAGGTTCTCAGACATTCCTCCAGACGGTACACTGCATTATGACCCTTTAAATCTGACCTGGTAGCTACCTTAAGGATTCAGACAATTTTTTCTAACACTGACAAAACAGAGCTTTCTGTCTGCCATGTACCCAGAAAAAATATCTTTCTAGAAAAGTCAATAATAAATGCTATATGTAATATTGAGAGACAATCAAAAGTCTGAATTAGTATCATGCCCATGCTAGACTCTCTCTGCTTCCATTAGTCTTTATCAAGTTCCTTAGCACTCACAAGATTTGTCCCCCTCCAGTCCCTAAAAAACTAGTAAAAATAGTTTTACTATTTCAAGGGAGCTTTAGAATAGATTATTTTAATTAGAATGGTATAATGTAATAAAAGACTGGTTGTTAAAAGACTTCAGTTCTAGTAGGAGAGCCAAATCTAAGTATGCATATGACCATTCTGTGACTCAGTTTCCTCACCTGTAAAATTAATATCTCATCTAAATGATCACTAAGATCCTTTCCAACTCTAAATCCTACAGTCTTGTGATTATCACTCCTCTGTTCAAAAACCTTTAACGGCTCCCCACTACCAACAGAATAAAGTACAAAGAAGGTAGCTGTCAAGGCCTTTCATAACATGACCCTGACCTATCTTTCCAGCCTCATCTTTTCAGTACCCCTAGATGAGCTCATGATCCTATATATAAGCATATATCTCTGCATTTTTGCACAAGCTATCCTGGCCGCCTAAGATGCCCTCACCTCCTCTGAGATTGAAAGGACAAAATTAATGTGAAAACAAAGGTAATGTCAAGGTGAAGATCAAGCTTCAATTTTTTCCCCAACAAAGCAGGAGATATGAATAAGGAAATTAGGAGAAGGGTCTTGAGAATAAAGCAGCTCTGAGAAATCATCCTGGAAGTGCAAAAAGAATGAATAAAAAGATTACTAGAAATTGAAACAAATCCTTATTGACCTGAATTATAACTTTGGTTCATTCCTCTCTCCCTGGTAATAAAAATCACTAATATTTATAAAGCACCTTAAATTTTGTCAAGTGCTTTATATCTCATATCAACTCCCAGTGTCCTGTGAAGTAGGCACTACTTATGTTATCTCTATTTTATAAAGTGGTTCAGAGACTTGCCCATGGTTACAAAGCTAATAAGTTTTCGAGGCAGCATTTAAACTCAGATTTGCCTGATTGCAAGTCCAGAGCTTTATCTACTAAACTACTATAATTAGCATAAAGTTAGCATAAAGTGCTTTATATATAATATCTCAATTGACCCTCACAACAACTCCACAAAGCAGGTACTATTACCCATTTTATTTTTGCTATTTCTACCTCTGCAATGACCTCCTCTACACTTATTTAAATCCTACTAGTTACTGTAGCAGGTATCCTGCCCTTTTCATGAAGTTTCCCCTCATCATTCCAACCCATTGTGATCTTGCCCTTTTCTTAAGATTACCATAGTCTGAGACAGCTAGGTAACACAATGGATAGAACACCAGGCCTGGAGTTCAGAGGACCCGAGTTCAAATTTGACTTCAGATACTTCCTTAACCAATCTTGTTAATAAATATAAAATGCAAAAATCTTAAATAAAATACTAGCAAAGAAATTACAGCAAATCATCACAAGGATTATTCACTATGACCAGATGGGATTTATACCAGGAATGCAGGGCTGGTTTAACATTAGGAAAACCATCCACATAACTAAGCAATCAACTGATCAAACTAATAGAAATCACATGACCATCTCAATAGACGCAGATACTTCCTTAGCTGTGTGACCCTGGACAAATTCACTTAACCTCAGTTGCCTAACCCTTGGCTGCTCTTCTGTCTTAAAATTGATACTAAGAGAGAAAGTAAGAATTAAAAAAAGATTACCATAGCTTCCTCTGATTCTATCAATGTATCAGGCATTTGATTATATCATCTACATTGCTGAATCTCTTATGTGTTATTTGTAAAGTAATTCCATTTTTTTACATGGTTATACTTTGTCCAGTTAGGTTGCAAGGTCCTTGAGTGCAGGAAGCATGTATTATATACATCATACGAATGCATTAAAAAGTTCTTGCTATGTATGAAAAGCATTGTGCTATGAACCAGGGTATACAGGGAAAGGCAAAACACTCCTTAGTCTCAAGGAACTCTCATTATAATAATATTAAGCACAATACCAGGGCACACAGTAAACATTCAAACATTTGCTAAATTATTGTTGAGTCTCAGGAAAGAAAGAGAGAGACAGAGAGACAGAGAGAGAGAGAACATACATATATAACTAAGTAAGCCTCCTCACAACAGAGTGGAATTTAAACCAAGGCCAGTCAACAAGCTAGGTGTTGAAGATACAAAGGAAAGACAAAAACAGTCTTAGGGGGCTCATTTCTTCTTAATCTAGGAAACTAACTAGGCAAGAACATCTCAAATAATCAAAAGACTTTAGACTGAGAAAAAATTTTGAAAGTCATTTGAAGCAAAATCATGCTAGGCAAAAAGATTTATTCCAATTGGCTGTAAGATTTTGTTCTATTCTCTGGATCCTGGATAAAAGCTAGGATAGGAAGCTTTTCTAGATATTGGAGCTTGTTGCTTTTCTAGCACATCCCTGAGAAAGAACTGCCTAGTGGCCAAAAGAAAGTCTTCAACTTCTACTAGGTCTGTTTCTTTTTTATCCTCTCTTTGAATGGAGGAGGCTTTTCCTGCTTCAAAAGGTCTAGAGAAATGTTGAGTTTCCAGTCCTCTCCTTGATGTACTAAATAGCATCTCTAAATTGGCTAGGGGCAGTGTCTGTTTCCTCTAAAGCCAAGAGTAGAGGTGACTCACAGCTCTATAAGAAGCCAAGCAAAAAGATGATGCCATGCCCAAGGGGAGCTCCTTGAGAATCCCACCCATGAGAAAAAAGGATTTCTAACAACCAGGAGCTGTCGTGACCCCCTTTGCCACATGCACTCTCTAAATGTGAGCCTACTGTCTCCTGGGCATTGTATATACTCAAGGGAAAGAATGTGATAGACTTGGGGGTGTTGTAGAAAAGCTTAATATCAAATGTCCTTGTTGGATCACCTAACTATATACCCCTTTCTTAAAGCAACTTAAGGCTAGATGACTAAATGATTTTCAGCTGATAACACTGGCAAAAAACATGCTGTTGGAGGCTTGAGTCAGTGGCATCATCCCTGACCTACTACTCAAAGGCTACTCAAAGAACCCTGAAGAGAGATCTTGCCGGAGCCTAGCTATGGCAATCAAAATCATCAATGAGAATCGGAGTTTACATGGCTAGATAAATATACACACAGTTTAAACAGGCTATACAAGTATACACACAACACACCCATATACAATGTATATATGTGATATATACAAAAAATATTAAGTGATTGCTAATTTTAAACATCTTCTTTTGAATATTTTTAGCTTTTAACTACATAAGACTGCATTCTCTAATAAAAGCTTAAGAATAGGCATGTCCACTTACACAAGAGTTCTATAAGCAACAGAGCAATCAAGTTTCATGGCACTGAAGCCATTTTTAGACTGGTCCCGGGGTTAATTACTACTAGTAAGTCTATGACTGTATTCATTATTGCCCACAATGCTAATATGGAACCCCTGCTCTCTTCTCTAATTAGAGTCTCAGGATGTCATAGCTTTTAACTATTTGTCCTCATGACTTAGATCCAGAATGAAGGAGAGAATGAGGTCAATGCTAAAGAGAAAATTTAAGTGGTCAGGTTCTAGGCAACTCAGAGTTCTTTTAGAGGCATTAGAGTATAATAGGAAAAAGCCTTAGACCAGAAGGCAGGGAAGGTGAGTGCTATTAACTAGCTGTGAGATCTTAGGCAAGTCATTTACCTTACCTGCAAGCTTTAATTTCCTCATCTATAAAAATGGCATGGTTGGGCTAGATGATCTTTAAGGACCATTCCAGCTGTATTATTATGTAACTTCTATGGTTAAAGATAGAGAAGGAAGTATGGCATAATGGATTCAGAACTTTTAAGAGCCAGAAAGATGGTGAGTTGAAGGTCTGCCCCTGACTAGTACTGGCTTCAAGATTTTAGGGGAGGGGGCAGCTGGGTAGCTCAGTGGATTGAGAAACAGGCCTAGAGAGGGGAGGTCCTAGGTTCAAATCTGGCCTCAGACACTTCCTAACTGTGTGACCCTGGGCAAGTCACTTAGCCTCCATTGCCTTAAAAAAAAAAAAAAAGATCTTAGGGGAGTCACTTAACTTCCAACTTCCCCAAGCACCCCTTAAGACTTTTAACTATAGAGCTGATCTGCACTGGTGGAGGATGCTTCCTTATTTCGAGTTCCCTACACCAGTGAAATCCAAAGTTCTATTTAACAAAAGAATGGCTACTATTATTAAAATAATTTTAAAAAATATTTTAAACATTCTGCAGCTGAAGAGAAAAAAGAGGAAGATACTAAAAACAATGGCTTTACTGAAGTTAAGAAAATATTTACAAGATTCCTCCATACTGCCAAGGTGGTCAGAGAGGTGTGTATTCTGCACTCAATTTCAGGCAATCACAAAGAAAGGAACACAAATACAAATGTATGTTCTAGGATCAGCAAAATTCAGTCTAATGTGCTACAAAATCTAAAACATCTAAAAAAAAAATTCTTCATAAACACAATCCTAGAATATAAGCTATGCTCCTCAAGTATAGAAATTGTTTCTATATGTTTGTATCCCCAGCAACTAGCACAGTGCCTGGGTACTTTGTTTTAATTTTTAATTTTTATAATTTTTACTAAAATTATGTTTTATAATTTTTATAAAAATATATAATTTATAAAAATTATTTTTTATGATTTTTATAAAATTACACATTTTTATAAAAATTATAAAAATATGTTTTAATAATTTACTTATAAAGAAAAGGGTTTTTTTCCCCCATTTAAAAAATTTTTACAGGTTGATGCAATTTTTAATAATTGTTTTCTGACAATTCTCTTTGCCTCGGACAATGTTCTCTCACTCCCTCCCCTGCCCCACAAAACAGCAGGTAATATGATATAGATTGTACATATTATCCTATGATACATATTTCCATGTTCATTATATTGTGAAAAAAGCCACATATCACTTACATTAGAGTAAAAAATTCATGGAGGATAAAAAGGTTAACTTATTTTCATCCTATACTTTGTATTAAGGAAATTAACATATGCTACATTAATATATAAACATATTTTCATGAAAGGTTAAAATGCACCAGTGCTTAACAGATTAATTTCCATTATCTTAGAAGTCCTGTCACAGTCCAATAGAAATTGCTGCTGCAAATTGACTTAGAAAACCACAGATTAACATTATTTGTTGTGGTTTTATTTATTTTGTTAAACATTTCCCAATTATATTTTAATTTGCTTCCTGACCTAGTGGGTTCTGAGTTTGGTATTCCCCATCTAAGATGAATATTCTGTCATCCTATGATAAAGGAGTAGGATTCCACTGGCTAAGAGAAAGAAGAATATAAATAACTTTTCATATGGAGATAACAGCATGCACAAAAGTATTTAGATGGATAAGAATGTGATACATCAGGGGTATAATTGAGAAAGCAGAGGCTGAAAATATTGGTTGGGTACTAGTAAGAGACATATTTAATAAATTAGGTTGGGTTCTATGATTGTAGCTACTGAATACCAGAACGAGAAGTTTGGGCTTGATCTTCTAGGTACTACAATGCCAATGTAATGTCTGTTCTTTAATCTAAAACATTTATGGTATGACTTCCTACAGTGAGTCAGCCACTTGTGTATGACACAAGCCATTTTTGAGACATATGAGCTATTGTTGTTGTCATCCTCCACCAAAACCTCTTTTTAAGATAGCTGGTTAGGGGGCAGCTGGGTGGCTCAGTGGATTGAGAGTCAGGCCTAGAGATGGGAGGTCCTAGGTTCAAATCTGGCCTCAGACACTTCCCAGCTCTGTGACCCTGGGCAAGTTACTTAACCTCCATTGCCTAGCTCTTCTGGTAATACACAGTATTGACTCCAAGAAGGAAGACATTTAAAAAAAAAAAAAGATAGCTGGTTATAAACTATGTCCCTACTCAGAGAATATATTAGGCTAAAATGAAAGAAGGAAAAGTTGCCTTTCGAGTTCTCAGTCCACCTTTTGGCTTCCTTCTTCCCACAAGTCAGGCATGATACCCCTCTCACCTGACTCTTAAGAACCCAGGGCCTTTGTCCTCCATGCACCAAAAAGACCTCCTCCTCCCTTCCATCAATCCAATCAAAATTTCTATAGTTTCAGAGTAGGTATTATAAGAAGAAAACAAGATTAGGAAAACTAATTCAAAGGAAGATGCTAATGACAGCTTTTCCAAAATCATCCAAAATAGATGCCTATCAACCCAAATGAATCTCTAACTCAGACTAGTTAGGGCAGTTGTGCTGCAGCAGAAAAAGCAGGAAGGACTGGAATCCCAGCTCTTCTCCTTACAACCTGTGTCCCCTTGGGCAAGTCATTTAATCTCTCTCAGCCTCAGTTTCCTCATTTATGAAGTAAGAAGATTGGCATAGCTGATTTCTCAAGGTCCTATAAATATTATTATATTTATTATAGTTAGTTCCCATGGTTCTAAGAAACATTTATTATACCGTCAAGTCTAGTACATTATTGTTCCAGCCAAGTAGGTTCTAATTCTATGTCAGTCTCCAAATGGATGATCTTAGGGAAATCAATTAACTTCTATATGCCTTACTTCCCCCATTTCTGAAAAGAGAATACTAACCATGTCACCTATAGAGACACTGTGAGATTAAATGAAACAATGTATGTCCCACTCCCCCAAAAAAATACATTTAAGATTATACTGTGTCACAAAACACAAAGCATCATTAATTCTCAGAAGTATCACCATATGGTAAAATTATAAAATATAGAAACTCCAACAAGGTTTAAATTCTTTACCAGAAGTTGGAGCAAATTATATAGTGTTCCTTAAATCATAAGTGAAAACAAACTTTTTATTTTTGTGAGCATAATGATTCATCTAAACTTAAATATTATTTACGACATTACTTTCTTAGTAAAAGATCATTTTCCATTAAAAACACTATTTTTGTTCTTTTTTCTGTTAAAATGACTCCCTATTACCTTATTTTTAAAAAATCACTTATTTTTTTTTACCATTTCTAAAATAGAAAAGGGTCAAGGGCTAAGAAATAGGGGTTAAGTGACTTGCCCAGGGTCATATAACTAGAGATCATATTTGAATTCAAATCTTCCTGACTCCAGGCTTGGGCTTCTAATCACTGTGCTATCTAGCTTCCCCCTCCCTATTACCTATTGTATAAATTCCAAACCATTCTCCTTGACTTTCAATGGGCTCCACAATCTAACCTCACTCTAAGGATCCAAATTTTTTCCCCATGAATAGATAATATTCATACTCTGTAATCTATAGACTAGTTTCCTCATATACCAACATACTACATTCATTATAATTTTCATATTCATTGCATTTCCCCCATCCTCCCATTCTAACATCTTTCCCATGTGCCTAAATCCTATATTCTCCCCAGCTCAAATTTCACTACCTTCATAGAGCTTACTCTGGATCACATTCATTTCTTCTCTGAAATCTTATTTATTAAACAATTTAGGTTAGCATTAAACCTCTGCTCATAATTTATCCTTTGTCCACTTCCTCTTTTAAGATTCAATTAAATTAAAATCAGTAAGTATTTGTTAATAACCAACTGTTATATTCAAGGCATTGTAATAGACCAGTGATGGCTAACCTTTTAAAGACTGCATGCCACATCCCATCCCCTCAACCAAGTGCCAGGTGTGTCTCTTTCCCCCTTACCCCACACAGGGGAGGGAGGAAACACTCCCATTGGGCTGCTGGGCAGAGGGGCAGGTGAAGTGAAAAAATGTCCTCAGCATGAGTAAAGGGAAGAGGGGAGTAACCCAAGCACTCTGCTTTCCTCCAGCTCTGCCTGTGAGCCACCCACCTTACTTACTCCTTCTCCCCCCATCCTACCCCATGTGCTCTCATTGGACTGCTGGACAGAGGGGCAAGGGACGTGAAAAAATATCATCAGGCACAATGGAGAGGGGGAAGGGAGCAAGTCCACCTGAGTCCCTCTGCCCTTCTGGTAACAAATTTGGCAGGGGAGCAGAACCCGTGCCCACAGAGAATGCTCTGCATGCCATGTTTGGCATCCATGCCATAGTTTGCCATCACTGTACCTGACCCCCAAGGATGCAAAGGCAAAAACAAAACAATAGCCCACCTCAAGAAGCTAAAGTTCTTCTTTGATATATGCTGTAGAGATCAGTAGAAAAAAAATAAGCTGGCAGCTAAGGGTTCAATGAACAAATTGGGAGGAGTAAAAATCAGGAAAAGCTATCAGTGAAAGTTGTACTTGAACCTTGAGGAAAATGGAAATTCCAAGAGATGGAGAGCACTCCACAGGCATAGGGCATAATAATATAATTCAGTACAATACAAAAGTACAAAGGCAAGAGATAGAATATTGTATAGGGGTAGAACAAATAATCCAGAATGGCTGGAACATTCAGTGCTCAAAAGAGGGTAATAGGAAATCAGTCTAATTGGTTATGTTGAAACCAAACTGTGAAGGTCTTTCAAACAGAGGACCTGGTGTTTTATCCTAGAAACAGTAGAGAGCTGCTCAATAATTTTTTTAGAAGATGGGAGTAGAGTCAGGGAAGAAATTGGCATTTTCCAACCTGCCCTTTAGGATACAGACCAAATCTTAAACATTCATTAACTTGTAACAGCTGCCTAACAGAATGCTAAGTATACAGTATGCTGTCTTTGAACTCTTGTTCAATTCATTTTCCTCAGTCATATTCAGTGTGGAATTTAAAAAAAATTCTAATGAAAGAATATCTATATTCTTATGCTTTCAAATTTATGGGTTCTTATGTCAGTTTAATCCAATAGTTCTGGACCAACATATTATCATCATCAATGCAAAATAACTTTCTAAAATTTTTTACTTTGACCTTTAAATTAACAAGTCTTACTTTAGAAATTTTCACTGTTATATTAACTTAAAACATCTACTTCTTCTACCCCAACCCAAACAGGAAAATGTCCAGAGTTTCATAAGATATTTTTAGTAAGCAGAAACACATGTTAACGAACTCTAAATTTTAGGACTACTTGATTTTTACTTCATATTTCCTCTTTTGTGTTTTTCTGGATAATATATGGCAAATTATCTAAGCTTATAGTTATTCAAATTAATTGCACAGAAAATACTAGTCAATATTCTTATTTTATTTATTTTTTATTTTATTTTAATAACAATTTTCCACGTAGATTTTCTGAAGTTATATAATCCAAATTGTCTCCCTGCTTTCTTCCCTCCCCCATCCTAGAGCTGGCAAGCAATTCAATCTGGACTCACAAAATATTTTTAAGCCCACCTAGATCACTGGCTATTTAGTTTTTTATGGTTACCAAAATATTTGTAACTAATTATTCTTCCAATAAATTATTTTTCAAAAAATCCTTACTTTCTGTCATAGAATCAATTAACCAAGTATTGGTTCCTTGGCTGAAGAGACATAAGGACTAGGCAACGAGGATTAAGTAACTTGCAGAGGGTCACATAGGAAGTGTCTGAAGTCACATTTGAACCTAGAACCTTCCATCCCCAGACCTGACTCTATCTACAGCACTGCCCAGCTGCCTGGCTGCCCCTCTCCAACAAACTATTAAACATCACTCTTAAAAAAAAATCAATAAAGATTATATCTCTAAGAATGCATAGGGTAAGCAAATGAACATCTATTTCAAGAAAAACTAATTTACAAAGGAAGTCATCACTATATCTTTACCTAAGAAATCATCTAAGCACTCCACAATTCTTTAGTATTTTAAGATATTGAAAGAAAAGGATGAAAATGTACAAATTGCTAACAAACCTTAATCCTAGCTAATTGTTTCATCTAAATCCATATTACACAAAATTCCTTTTGGTCCAAGAACAATCACTGAACAGGCATTTATTAGTTCAAAAACTGTTCCCTAAACATTACCTTTGGAGGTTGCTCACGGGCACATTTTGGAAGGTGGAGATTATATATATATATATATTAAGAATTAAATGATTAACAAACATTTATTAAGTGCCTACTATGTGCTGTGCAATGCACCATATGCTAGGGATACAAAGACAAAAAAGGAAAATTCATGATGGAAGGGATTTGCATTCTACTGGAGGAGTAGCCAATTAGAGGAAAAGGCAACTTAAGATATGGGGAATAAAATAGAATTAGATCAGGCCAACATCTTAACCCAGGAATAGCTTCAGAGAAGAGACACATCTAATGGAGAAAAAAAGTAACTCCCCACATACTATCTATCAAAGCATTCACACATATCAATCACCTCTATCACATTCAGTCAGTGACACATAAATGCACCAAACTAAACATGGAGAATGTTTCTCTTAATCAACTTTTACTATGCTTTAAAATTTTGCTATATACTATGGTGGATTTTAAAAGAGAATAAAAGATGTGATCACAGAAGACAGAATAAGGAGTACAAGGCAATACATTTTTAAGTTTCAGATGGTGTGGTATAGTCTTAAGTGTAATGCTTCAAGGACCTGTGATTTGGTTATTATAAGAATTCTTGATGTGAATACTCCTTCAATGATGTAAATCAGAGGTTTCCAAACTTTTTTGGCCTACCGCCCCCTTTCCAGAAAAAATATTACTTAGCGCCCCCTGTCACATACTATCACTGCCCCCTTACAGTTATTCACCACCCCCAAATGCACCTGTGGCCATCACCGCTCTCCTGGATCACTGCAGCACCCACCAGGGGGTGGTGGCACCCACTTTGGGAATCACTGATGTAAATAATAACCTATTTATAATATAAGATATCAGAACTTTGCTTGGGACCTTGAGACATTTATCAACTTACCCATGGCCACCTCGTTTATTGTTAGAAATGAGATTTGAACTAAGATCCTTTGGAGTCCAATTCCACCACTTTTTCCAATGTGTTTATTGCCTCTCTCTAGAAAATCACATATAAATAACATTTGCATAACCTCACATTTAAATACATTAAGAACAACTCATTATTTAAAAGTCCTTTTATAAAGCAAATAATTATTTTGAGAATGAAATCATTGTAGCCTAATTAACCTGTTTTTCAAATCTGGATTTTAATATACCGTAATATATTTGCCTAAAACAAGGTCCATCTTATAGTCGACATACATACATACATAGCCATACAGTTATATGCATCTTCAGAAAATGAAATTATCAGGAAGGTAAGTCAAAGATTTATCAGTAAATTGCCCTTTAATAAAGAAAAATCTCCAGTAATTGTGATGGAGACTTCTGATCTGGGCAACTGTCCTAGAGCAAACTCTGAGAACTCAATGATCTTTGTTAAGAGTTTGTCATCCAGTTTTCATATCCGATGCAGACTACTCAGTCATCTACATGCAGATATTCAGGACTAACACAAAGTAATTAAAGTTAAATTACCTAAGAAGAAATAACTTGAATTGCTGAACTTGCAAGTCTTACCTTATAAATCAATACCTTAAACATCAAACACACAGAAAAATAAACAAGCGTTTATACATTGAGATGTATAGCAAGAAAAAAAGAAACAAACTTTAACAGGTAATCTTGCAGGCTGAAAGTAAAGATATGATGAACAGCATCTGGGTAAAAATCAAAGGAGAGACGGACAACTAGGTAGCACAGTGGATAGAGAACCAGGCCTGAAGGCACGAGACCCTAGGTTCAAATATGACCTCAGACACTTCCTTGCTGGGTGGCCCTGGGCAAGTCATTTAACCCCAATTGCCAAGTCTTTACCATTCTTCTGCCTTGGAACAGATACTTAGTATAAATTCTAAAACAGAAGATAAGAGTTTAAAAAAAAAAAAAGAACCAGAGAAAGAGCACTAATAAGAGTATTGTATGTGGGGACATGTTAAACAACAAAGTAGTTGGCAGAATTGGATGAAAAGTTTTTAGCATAAATCACAAAGGTTATGACAGAAGACTAACTACCAGAATATCTGCTAAAGAAACTTTTAATAGAAGGCCTTTAGCAGAGCTATCAGTGATTTGCTGTTTGCCCTGTAATGTTAACCTTTTTTTTTTTAATAATAATTTGGATAGAGGCATAATTATATACTGATCAAATCTGAAGAAAACAAAAGATAAGAGAAATAGCTAATACATTGGGAGAAAGAATAATTACCCAAAGAAATTTCAATAATTTAAAATGATGGGATTAAAAAACATGAAACTTAAGAGGGATAATGTTATAGTCTTGGGTTTGCAATCAAGTGTATAAATACAAGACAGGGGATACATAAATACAAGCAGAACTAGACAGCACTTTCTGTTAAAATAGTTTGAGAGGGTCAGTGGTTTGCAAGACAAATGTGAGTTAACACTGTGACAAGGCCTCTCAAAAAGGAAATGCAGTCTTAGGCTGCATTAAGGGGAATCATGATGTCCAAAATCTGGAAGGATCTAATGGTCTCAAAGTAGATTGTCCTGATCAGACAATGTTCATAGTATCATTTCCAGATATGGATTCCACATTTCACAAAGGATGTTAATAAGCTAGGGTGTGTCAAAAGGAAAGTAACCAGGATATTAAATGGCCCAATAACCAAAACACATGAAGATTAATTGAAGGAACTGAAGATGTTTGACCTGAGGATGAAAAAGTTTATTGAGGAGAGGAGGATAGGAAATGACAGCAATATTTGAAAGGGATGCCATATAGAAGAGCGATTAGATTTATTCTGACTGGAGAGTGGCAGAACATTAAAAAAAACAAAAAAAAAAAAAACGGGTGGAAGCCACAGAAAGTTAGATGAACACTCGATATAAGGTGAAAAACTTTCTAAAAATAGGAGCTTTCTAAAAGTGGCATGGGATGCTGTGGCATATAGTGAGTTTCTAGTCACAAATGGGTGACCATTTGTTAGGAATATTGTAGAAGGAATACCCATTCAGGTAGGGATTCAAAACCCTGAGGTGTGTTCCACTTAGAGATTTCGTGATTTGATATTTGTCTCTGAAGTGTTTCCCCTCAAAAAGGTTATTAAGCACCATGAAAATTTTCAAGAGGAAATTAACTATCATTAGCATAATCTTGCTGATTTGTCAATGCTGATATAGAAGAATAGATTACATTTACAAAGTTTTTTTCTACAAAGTATTGTTATGCAAGCATTATTATTCCCCCTTGTTATAAGGAAACTGAGCTTCAGAAAGGTTAACCAATTAGCCCAAGGTCCTCAGCACTGGCAAGCAAGAGAACCAAGATAGGGAACTCTCAAGTCTAGTCCTCTTCCCACCAAAACATTCAGCCTTTGGATTAAGAAAAAGGTTCTCAATGAAAGTTAACTTAAGAATATTGAATTTATAGATGGGTTAAACTGATCATTTTTCTTAATTCTTTTTAGTGATAAAGACAACTTCAAAAAAAGATGAAATATCTGTATTTTCTTTAAGGTGACTTTCTCCCGTCTTCTAAACTGTCACATGGATTTTTCAAGATTTTGATTAATGTACTCTTTCCAGACCTTTTAGGTGGGAGAGTATTTTGATGCAAATACTTCTTAAGAGACTTTGCTCTAAATATTACTTTCCATCTCAAATATTGCATTTTGAGAAAATTTCAAAGTACTAATGTCACATTTTCATTTGTGTGTTAATTTTTTTCTCCTTTCGTTTTCTAAAACTGTCAAATGTCCTAACATATTTTGAAACTATGTTGTTCTCTCTAACGAAGTTGGCCTGTTTAACATCATTCACATAGAAAGTGTCCAAGAAGTCTTAGTGCAGTTTTAAGCCATAAAATCTTTAATATCATAATAAACATAAGCTATTAAATCTTTAATAGCTAAAAACTGCAATAAGATTTTTTTAACCCCTTATCTACATACTCATGAACTTAAAGTTCACTCATGATTATTTCCCTAAACCTTCTTCTAGGCCATTTTCATTATTTCCTTTAAGATCTATCCCAAAATTTATTTTCCTCTAAAAAGTTCATCTGCACTTAAGTATACTGTTTTTCATTCTTATTATCTTATTGTTGTTGTTGTTGCTGCTGTTCTGTCATTTCAATTGTGTCTGACTCCTTGTGACACTATTTTGGGGTCCTCTTTGCAAAGATTCTGAAGTAGTTTGCCATTTTCTTCTCTAATTCAGTTGACAGATATAAATATGAAAAATGATAAAGGCTGGTATAATAATATAAATTAGTAATTTAATTAAAGCCATGTTTATAGATAAAGTTATCAGACCACGCGCTCGTAAGCATTCAAAATTGCCGCCTCCATTACTGTCTCGAGTCTGCTGGCCAAGCCTACTGGCAAAGAGACCACTCCCTCCTAACCCCGGAGATTATATCCCTTCTCTGCGTCGACATAGGCCTCCCCAGTGCCCAAAGACCTGGAAACGGAAACCAGTTGGACCATGTTGGATCACGGGAAATGTAGTTTTGATACATTTCCCATGTCCATAGAAATATATACACTTATAGAATGGCATTTCCCAAATTTCACTTTTACACAGATGAAGGACTTAGGCAAAAAGAATTAAATGACTTGCCCAGGGTCACATAACTGGTAAGTGTCTGAATTTGAACTCATGAAAATTAGTCTTCCTGATTCCAAGTCCATCACCTTATTCATTGTTCCATCTGCTGCCTTATTATAAAGTGACAAATATTTATCAAATACTTAACAATTGTAAGGCACTTTGCAAGATGCTATGGATGTCTGGTGCAGCTTAAAGTCTGACTAAGGGAGATAGATGTATGAAAAGTTATAACACATAGCAGCATATTATAAGTACCTGAGTACTACAGGACTTCAAGGGAGAGCAATATCATTGCATAGAGTTAGAGGAGGTTTCACAAAGGATGTGGAAAGATGAAGTAGAAAATGGTAGAAGGAAGACATTCCAAGTAGAGCAAAAAAAAAGTATAAGGAAAGGTACAAGGACATATCAGGTGACAGGAAAGTACAGGCGACATTAAGAGTAATAGTGAATAGACTAGTGAGGCTAGAGAACAGTTCATGGGGTGAACTGGGAGATAAAATTCAAATGACATGTTGAAGTTAAACTGTGTCGGGTTTTAGGTGACAAGAAAAATTGTTGAGGTTTGATTCTGTAAGCCATGGGAAGCCAGTGAAGGTTTTTCGAACATGAAAAGCACTAGTTTGTAAAGATTTGTTGTACAGTAGTATATAGACATAATAATAGGTGATGTTTAATACTACTTTGTTTTACAAAGCACTTTATAGATAATATTTTATTTGATACAACAACTTTGTGAGGGAGTACCATTCTCCTTGTTGTACAGATAATAGAATCAGAGCTCAGAAAAGTTAAGTGGCCTGTAGTTAAGTGTCTGGAACAAGAGTGAAAACAAAAATTCCAAATTTGGACTTTGGGACAATAGTATAAAAGGGATTTGGGATGATGGGGATAGAGGGGAGGGAGAGAGAGAGAGAGAGAGAGAGAGAGAGAGAGAGAGAGAGAGAGAGAGAGGAGAGAG